>NW_006994855.1:163049-338184 GCF_000164805.1 Carlito syrichta
TGCACTCCAGTCTGGGCGACAGAGTTAGACTCCAACTCAAAAAAAAAAAGATATGCTGTTTCCTTACACAAGCATGGGGTCATGCACTGGGTGCCTCAGCCAGGGAGGGACCAGAGCCTCAGAGCTCCAAAACTCCAAAGGGCAGGTGGTGAGCAGCGAGAGTGTCCCTGGGTCCCTCATAGGGTACTTCAGCCAGAAATGGAACCGGTATCTCTGAGGGACGGGCAACCAGAGCCTCCCAGGGTGACTGGCAGCTTGGTGCTGGGTGCTGGGTGAGACAATGTAGCCAGGGAGGGAGCTGAGACCTGAGACTCCCACGTGGATGGGAGTCATGTATAGTGGAGCAGCAGCAGCTGGGGGCCGCAATATCTGCCTCTGCATGGGACCGAGGGTCCCCGGGCCTTGGACCAGTGCGGCTGATAAGAGTCTTTTTTGGAACTCATGTTTGGAGAATCTCACAATTCCACCTATGCCATCACCATCTTACCGAAACTCCTAAAATATTTTTAAAAGGTTAAAAATATACACACACAAAAAGAGAGAAATAAAAAAATAAGTACATAAACAACTAAATCATCATTATAATGTTAGGAATAAAATAGAAGATTTAATTATAATAGATCAATAATTACCTTAATGTATAAGTAACCTAAATATGTGAAACAAAATGTCAGAGATTTATAGAATGAATTTTTTGAAAGACCCCATTATATGATGTTCATAAAATATTAATTTCAAATAGAACAACATGGGTAGTTTGAATATAAAAGGATGAAAGAAGATGCACAATGCATTTATCAACCAAAATAGTAAAATTGGTTATGCTAATATTTAATAAAGAAGACTTCAGAGGATAAAATTGTTAGATACAAGAATGACAAATGTGTGAAACCACAAGAAAAACAAAGACTCTAAATGTGTACACACCAAATGAAATCATTTCAAATAAATTGAGGGTCCAACACCCTAATCTTAGCAATCAATAGAAAATCAGCAAAAATATAGAATAAGAACACAACCAACTCATATAATCAAACTGAGTTATAGAACATCTCCACTCAATCGCAGCAGATACATATTTTTTCAAACACTATGATCATTTGCCAAGAAAGATTATATTCTGGTCCATAAATAAACCTTAAGTAATTTTTAAAACCTTGAAATTTTCCAGATTATTTTTTCCACTATAAAAAATCAAACTAAAAATCAGTAAGAAAAATGATGGAAATATTTCAAGAACCTCAGAAATTAAACAACATACATTTTAAAAAACTCATTGCTAAATTAGAAGGTGCCCTAGTCAGTTCAGGTTCCTATGACAAAATACTGCAGACTGGGTGATTTAAACAGCAGACATTTATTTATCACAGTTAAGGAGGTGGGGAAGTTGGAGATCAGAGTGTCAGAATGGTTGGATTTCGAGTGAAGGATTTCTTCTTGGTCTAAATATGATCACCTTCTTGTTGTTTCCTCGCATGGTGGAGAGGTGTCTCATGTCTCTTCTGTTAAGGGCACTAATCTTATTCATAAGGGCTCCAAATTCATAATCTATTCACCATCCATGGAACCAACCTCCTAATACCATCACATTGGAGGATAAGACTTCAACATTTGCATTTTGAGGGACACAAACATTCAAACCATGGCAAGAAGCCTCAAAAAAAATGTCTAAAACCAGAATTAAATCGAAGTGAAAATCCGACATGTCACATCATATGAGATGTAGTTAATGCAAGAGAGATAGTAATATCATAGTATAACACCCATTAGCAGTGAGGAAACCTATTAATATAAATTTGAAAATCTGCATCATGAAATAAACAAATAATAAAAAGAGGTTAAAATCAATTTAAAATAAGCACAAGGAATGAAAAAAACGAAAATAAAGGCAGGAACTAGTGAAATTGAAACTGTGAAAACAATTTTTTAAAAATGTGAAACAAATATCTAGTTCTTCTTTAAAAAATCAATAAAATTAGCAAGCTTCTAGAATGATAATACCAGAAATGAAACAAGAAGCTCAATATCCTGTAGCCATTACAGGGATAGTAAAGAAAATGCTACAAACAACATTTTGTTTTTAAATCCAGCATTTCCCAAAAAACCCCCAAACAAACAATTATTTGGAATTGCAGACTACCAAAACTAAACCAAAATGAAATAAATGATCTGAATAGGACTTTAGGTATTAAGAAAATGAAATTAATTATTAAATGATTTGATAACTTTTTAAAAACAGTATACATGCAATTACACTCCTGGGCATTCATCTGAACTAAGTAAAGACATATCTGTACAAAAACCTGTGGACAAATGTTGATAAAACTTTATTTAATAATCAAAAACTGAAAAACAAGCCAAATGACCGTCATAAGTGGATAGTTAAATACATCAAGTCACTTTGATATCATGAAACACTATGCAGCAATAAAAAAGAACTATTGGTAACAGAACAATCTGGATCAATCTCCAAGAGAATTACGGTGAGTCTACTTAAAAAAAACAAGCTCATTAGTTAACACACTGCATGATTCATTTACATTCACACAACATCCTGTAAATAACAAACATATAAATGAGAAAAGAAAACCTTAGTGGTTTCCAGGAATAGGAGGGAAATAGTCTGACTCCAAAAGCGCAGCGTGAGGGACGCCTGCAGTGATGGAATGTTCTGGGTATTCATTGAATCAACATCAATATTCTGTTTCGTGATATGATAATGTTGCCAAATCCAAACTTGTTCTGCTCACCACAGAACAGTCAATAAGTCAAGATACAGAGTTGAACAAGAAAAGTGCCTTTTTTCAGAATGCCAGTTAATTGAAAAGATAGCAGACTAATGTCCTTAAAAAATATCTTAAGTTGTGTATTCTTTGTTTGGTGTTTATCCAGATATCAGGGAAAAAGGGGAGGACTCAGGTCAAAAGGTGACCGAGAACCACAGACATCTAGGTCCAGGCAGATGTCCAGGAGTTGTGAAATCTCTTTTTACTTGGTTAATAGTCTCCTTGTTCCTTTTAATTTTTAACAAAATATGGTTGGTTTATGTATTCCCTCTTTCCCCTGGAGTCAGTCTGGATAGCTGCATACTGTATACCTGCATACTATTTGTTATCTTTTAGTGTTCTGAAATTATTCTAGCCTACTTGTAAGTATGAACAGAGGCCCGAAGTCCATTTTAATCTAAACTGGAGTTCTTTGTGTTAAGTCTGTTCATTGTTACATTAACTTTGGGATAAAATGAATAAAGAATACACAGAATCTCTCTGTATTGTATCTTACAAATGCATGTGAATCTACAATCATCTTAAAATAAAGAGTTTAGCTAAAAATATGGATATGAACCTCAGGGAAACTCTGAGATATGTCCAAAGCAAATTTTGTATAATTCATCAGCACATAATACAAGAGGTATTTCAAAATCTAAACATATGGAACTATTCGTTTAACAAAAATTAGATATAAATATTAAATAAAAAGGGACAGCTAGCACTAACGAAAGATTAAAGATCCCTAAATTATCTGTGGTACAAATTTTTTCTTACATGAATAAAATAATCGTTTCTTAAATAAATAAGCAATTTTTCTTAAGAAAAATACGTGAACAAATTAATGAATAAGGGAATGAAGGAATCGACAAATGAGAAAAATGAAAAAAAAGGGGAGAAAAAACACCAATAAACCCTATCGCTATACCGGCTATCTTCATTCCTTCCCTTTTATATGAAAATCAAAATTCCGTATTCCCCAAATTCTAAAAAAGAATATTGACCCTCCCTCATCTTCACGCCTTGCATTACTTTATTGACATTAATAGATACACATTGGCAAACAATCCCTTAATGAGTGCTGTCCTTTATGTACTAATTATGATTCTGAAATATTAATAACAGCTACTTCCAGGAGTAGCCACTTGGCCCTTCCTTGGATGATGGCATTACGACCTCTTATAATAAAGACTCAGAATGAAGGAAGAGAGACCTGGTGAGAGGAAACAATATTGCTGAGAAAATCAATACCAAAAAAACCAAAACAAAAACAAAACTTGGCACTAAATAATTTCACTAAAAAATTCATAAGTGCAAAAGCAAGAGCTGGCAAAGGTAGACTATTAGAAGTCCATCCTTAGTCTGTAACACTGCAGTTGGGAGTCTAGGGATTCCATTTCAATCTCTGCCTTTGCTGAATGTTTATGGGTCCATTTTGCTCAACTGCAATCATGGTTCATAAAAGGCTTATCCCATCTGCCTCAGAGTCATTGTAAGATCACAATGAGAAAGACTGTGGACCATACATTGAAAATTTTAAAAAGAACTAAATACCGATATATTTTGAAATTTTTTCTCATGACTTAAGAAGTCATGCTTGTTGGCTAATATGCTCCTGGACATCTTCCAAACTATGTAAATAGTCATATGACTTTGAAGTATATAGGAAAAAAATAAAATAAGGAAAAGTAGCTAATATTTGTTTTATTTATTGTCTGAGATTTATATTATTCCTCACGTGATCTATGGATGGATTTCTGCATTGTCTGACTATTTTGTTTGTCCAAAAGTTTGTTTCCTATTTGGCTGCAATTAAAGTATACTTTAAATATACAGTAAGTTATCCCCAACTAATTAATGGATCAATATAATTGACATGTTCTTAAAGAAACTGAGAATACCTGTTCAGTGGTTTTTCATCTGACTAGAAACTCTTATCTTTCCAGTCAGTAGTCTAAAGAGTCCTAGCTCTTAAAGAGATGGCTTGATAACCATGTTGTGCTTTGGGACCTATATTGTCACTACATTTCGGTGATTATGTAGCTCTTGATGCTGTTGCAAAATGTTTAGAAATGAAGTTTTCAATCTAACATTTGTTTGTTACATCCATATCAATTATTTATCTGTATTTCATAGATTAAAAAAATTGAGATTATAGATAGTTGACTAGCACAAGGCTGTTCCTCTAAGAAACTATAAAGGACAAACTCAAATATTGGTAATGTGACACTGAAGTTCATGCTTTTCTTCCTTATTCTTGCATCCTGAATATTTTTGAATGAGCTACCTTTAGTCATTTCACTATAGTTCACTCTTGAAAATTAATAAGCAAAATTTTTCAAGAAAATATTAAGATATAAAATGAAGATCTGTTTATCATTTAATCATTGTGAATTTGTTTATACATTAATTCCAAGCAGTAAGTATTTTGCTTGAGTGATTCTTTTATCTGAACCAAATTGAATTATTATGTACTTGTCACATCATTTAGATTAAATTTGTATTTATTTGCTGAAAGATCAAAGTTTCTCAGTTAAAGCAAACAAACAAAAAAAGCTTTGGAAAACAAGCTTTGGGTAGCTTTTTTTTGACTTGGAAAAAACTTTTTTTTTAATTGGGAAAATTAAAATTATTTTTAATTTGGAAAAAAATATGATGTACTTCTGAAATATTCCAGAACAAATTTTAAAAGATAAATTATCCTTACTTTTTGAAAATGAGGCATATATTTTAAACACAATCTTTCTATCTTAGCCAAAATTTTTCTACCCACAACAGGTAGATATCCTCAAAAGGATAGATTCCCATTCTTTCTTCTTGTACTTTAGTATTCACTCAGTGAGATGCAGAGGGCACAGAAAGTCAGACATATATAGATGCAAACCATGGCAAATAAATAAAGCAATGAACAGTGATTTTTGTGTGTATCATTAAAAACAGATTGTCTAATGAAAATAAAAAGAAGTATCTCCCAACCTCTGTGTTTAGGATATTTAATATGCAACCACACGAGGAAAGACTTTGACAAACTGTGATCTTACAGCAGCCACATTTTGCTCATTTATATATATTTTTTCTTTTTTTCTGTTAGATTGATTTTCCTCATTATATAGCCATTACCTTTCAATCTGAAATCTACTCTTTGCATGTGGTCAGAATGAACAGACCCATATTTGGAGGTGCACAGACACCTTTGATGAGCATTCAAAGTCACTAACTATCCTAGCAGGAAAAATCATTGCTATTTATTCAACCTTTTTCAAAGTCCATAACATATTTTAAATGAACTGCAATTTTGACTTTTGGTTTTTATTGGAAAGTATATTTCCAATGTTCTAATTTCAAAGTATACTGATGCAAACTTAATTTTTTTAAAATATAGACAGAAAAATGATCCCAAATTGTTCAGTATATCTATATGATATATAGATATAAATTTTACATATACACATATATATCTTTGTGATTAAATCATGTTATTGTTTTGGAGTATAGTTTTAAAATTGTAGAAGGTTTAATATTCAGTAGTTTAAAAACATAAAAGAGATTATTTGTCACTATCTCATCTTTTTGCAATTAAGATTCTGAGGCTAAATGTAGTGCAAAGTTTTTACAGTCTCAAAGTTGCATAACTCAGAATTTAAGCAATGACTAATGTCACAGGCTAAAATCTAATCTCATCACAATTGCTTTATCATTGACAATTTCTTGGTCAATTTCTAATAATATTCCAGGGTGTATTTCAAAACTTGAGAAGTTCTATAACTAAAATTTTATTACAGTTCTTTAAAATATCAAAATTTATTTTTCTTGTTGAATTTGGATATGCTTTTTAAAAATCCAGTTGGTATTGCTTATACCAGAGTTATTTTTGACATTTTAATTTATAAAGTTAAAAAGATTGATAATGTTTGCTTTGTAGTGAATAATATATACATTTTTTAGCTTTCCTTTTTGCTTAATGAGAATGTATCAGTAAGGCTATTTTGTTTTAGCAATCAGCAAGCAAGTAGTGCTGCTTTGGTTTCACTCACTAATAAAACAAATGAAAAGGAAAAAAGACAATAAAAGGAAAAGATAACTAAAAATAATGATGAAAGCGGAGGGGAGGAAAAAGTTTTCAAGAGCATGAATGCTTGCCTCTAGAAAGCAGGGCGTCCTGAGCCAGAATTATTTGACCTGTGGTATTCCTAAAAAGTACTGCCTTTCTGAAAGGGAACAGAATAGAGGGACAGGAAAGGGGTAAGTGAGGGAGGTTCCTATTAATCAGGTGATGGTTTCATCCTAGGACTATATCGATGATTTGAAGAAAAGGAGATGATGATCAAAGCTTAAGGAGGGAAGATGGGAGTCATGAGTGGTTTGCCATGTAACCTGTAGGAACATGAACACATTTGCACTAAGTTGGAAGAGAGCTTTTATAATGGATTCTTGGAAAATATGTCTGATCAGAGCCATAATAAAATGTTTTTAAGAGAAAGAATAAAACATAGAACTTCTAGTTCAATAATGCACTGAAGGAAAGAGACATTTGTTTTGCTACTGTCAATTTTGAGGTGTTTGAGCTTTGTCCTTTATCATTTGCTCATTGAATAATGTTACTTAAATATTATACATTGAGATAGTGGTCCTGCATAGCACCTTAGAATCCTTCTGGGATAGTCCTAGGCACACGTCAGATAAAATGATAATGAGAATCGCTAGTCACAAGAGAGAGAAGATTATGTTTTGCAGTAAAGTCAGACTTTTTTTCTATCACAATAAGTGGGAGAAAAGTGATTCTTAAATTATTTTGATTGTTGATGGATATTAAAGGAGGTTTTGTGATTTCCCTAGTCAGCATGGTGATGGTATAAATACACAACAGCCTCAAGATAAGAAAATTAAATATTAAATAACTCGTGATTTTTATTAATTTAAAATAGATTGACTATGTATAAAAATCCCAATACATAAAAAAGAGGGATCCCATTTCCCTCACAATGATCTATTATTAAATTAAGGCTCCACAGTGCTTTCAAACCAGAGCCGGTTGACTGACTGCATCATCCAAGTTGGAAACTAAAACCACTCAAGTTTAATAGGAAGGCAGTTGGGATCAAAGTTAGAATTGAATTGAGAAAGCACTCTAAAGTTAAAAAAATAACACTCTAAAAACACACTCACTCTTTTCCTCTTGATGAAAATTCAGCAGCTAAGAAAGCTCTTTAAATTTTCCTTGAGCTTATTAACTGTATAAACTAGACAGAGATATCTTTAAAAAGTGAAGATGATTTTGAATTGGCTGAAGCTCATAACAAAAACTATTTTAGAATATATAAGATAGGATTGACAGGATTGAAATGACAGGAACTTAAACTGTAAACAAGAGGACGGAATGTAAACAAGCAGAAATAAACGTGTCTATATTCATTTTGTCCTTTGATCTCCAGCAAAGTCTATGCTTAACTTTAATTCCACTCCTACTAATTAACTAATTTTATCAAGTTTCACTGTGTTGCAGGTGCTGTGCTAGGCTCTAGGGACAAAATTAATGATGTAGAATAAAAATATCTTTAAAATTGAATCTATCTGGGTTCAGAAAGTGACTTCTCTATTAAATGTACCCTTTAACATTGTATAAGTTAATGAACTTCAGGGACCCTCAATTACCTTATCTAAAAATGAATTCGAGAACTCATTCCTTTCCAAGATAAATGAAATATTATATCTTAATTCCATAGGTTGAACATTGTCTGACCCATAGTCATTCCACAAATGGTAGAAATATTTTATGATGTTTCAGATAATCGTTATACATTTATCCAAAGTTAACACACTAAGAAATGAATGAGTTATCTTTCATAAAGTTTAATGTAGAATATAAATTGCTAAATGAAAGCATTACTATCGCATCATTAGAATTGTGGTTGGTTCTTGGTTGGCCATTCAAAACCCATTTGGAAACTAGTCTATTTGGTCACTGTCCATAATGAAGCTAAGAAAAAATAAAGACTTTTTGACAATCTTCTCAGAAGCTAGAAGATTTGTTGACTAAAGTCTGATTAAAGGCTATTTTAGGAAGTCGTTTATTTATTCTCTGTTGGTCATATTGTGTAATTTCTACTTTTCTGTCTTCAAATTTTTTTCAACATCATCTCAATTTTTCTGTTGAGCGCATCTTTTGGGTTTTTTATTTTCAATTTTCACACTTTTAGTTTAACAAATTCGATTTGACTTTATTCTATATTCTACTTGTTGGAACTTTCTGTTTCTTTATATTATATTACATTACATTACATTATATTATATTATATTATATTTTTTATTTCATTCAAGAAAAAATCTTAAACACAGTGAAAGAGAAATGGCAATTCAAGGAAAGGAGATTTTTCGCTAGGCATCTGTATGTTTAGAGGAAATTGGTATAATAATGCTCAAACATTGAAAGAAATTCATAACCTACCTTAAAAAAATAGCTAAAGAAACTTCCCTAAACAGAAAGAAAAAATAAAATAGGAAACCGTGAATCATCAGTCAGGAAGGAAGAACAGAGTAAACATGACTATAAGTAAACATAATAGGTCACTTCTTTTGAGATATTTAAACTGCATTTGATAGTTGAAACAAAAATTATGTCACTAAATACATAAAGAGAGAATAATTCAGATAGTTATATTATAAATGGAAAAGAGCAAACAGACCTAAAAACGGAGGTAAATTTTGTATACTTTACTCACACTGGTAAAATGACCCCAGCAGATGGCAAAAAAGTGATATACGGGGTGCCAAAAAAATGTATACACATTTTGAAAGATGTTATCTATGTATAACTTTTCAAAGTTGAATTAAATTATGGTAGCAATGTGTGTGTAGTATGACGTGTACTTAACCGTGCATCCACCAATTTTGTTGACTGCTCTACTTGTTACATTGTGATACTATCATTCATTTGCTAAAAATCATCTTTTGAGTGAATGTCATACTTAAAATGTATATACATTTTTTGGCACCCCCATATTTATAATGCAATACCCAGAACAACTGCTAGAGAAGTCATACAAAGAGGTACACATAAAATACTGCAGATAAATCAAAATGGAATTCTAAAATATTTTCACATAATCCATAGGAAAGCAGGAAAATAAAAGCAAATAAATAAAAAACAAAGATGAAAAATAGGAAACGGAAAACACCAGAAATAAGCCCAAACATATCAATAATTATGTTAAACATAGGTGGTCTAAATATACTCATTAAAAATAGAGATGATAGAATGAATTTATAAAACAATGACCCAATTGATCACAAGGAAATGCATTCAAAAATTGGAAGGTTGAAAGTAAAATGATGGAAATATATGTTATGCAAATATTAATAAAAATAAAGCAGAAGCTGGGCTCCGTGGCTCAGCCTGTAATTCTGTGCTTTGGGAGGCTAAGGTGAGTGAATTGCCTGAGCCCGCGGGTTTGAGACCCACCTGGGCAACTTGGTGAGACCTCATCTCTACAATAAATCAAAAAATCAGCCGGGCATGGCAGCGTGCACCTGTAGTTCCAGCTACTTGGAAGGTTGAGGTGTAAAGATTGCCGGAGCCCACGAGGTAGAGGCTGCGGTGACTGGACTGCACTCCAGTCTGGGTGACAGAGTGGGACTCCAAATCAAAAAAAAAAAAAAAAAAGAACAGAATAACTGTATTAATATTATATAAAACATGCTAAAGTACAAAGAAAAATTACCACCTTCAAAGAGAATCATTGTCAAAAGTTCAGTTCACCTAGAAATCATAGCACTCCTATATATGCATGTGCTAAAAAAAAAAAAAAAGTAAGGCAAACTACGTGAAACAACAATTTGCAAAACAAAATCAGAGATAGACAAATCCACTATTATAGTTGGAAAACTTAACGCCCTTCTCCCAACAATTGATGACACACTAGACAGAAAAAAAGCGAGAATATAGAACTCAGTACTATAAACTAAAAACTCTAATAGACACTATAGAACATGTCACCCAAGCAAGGCAGACACAACATTTATTATAAGATGTCTATGGAATAGATACTAAGATATACCATATCATAGGTCACAAATTACTCATAGACAAATTTGAAATAATTAAAGTTATACCAAGTATATACTCTAGCTACAATGGGATAAAACTGGATACCAATAATAAAATAACAATAATATAAAAGAAAAAATTTCAAACGTTTGGAAACTAAACTCTCTTCCAAATTATTCAAGATGAAGAAAACCTTAAGGGAAATGGAAAATGCATTGAGCTAAATGAAAACGAAGACGAAGGGTATCAAAAATTGTGCTAAGACACTGCAAGGGGAGAACTTTATTGCATTAAGTGCATACATTAGAAAACAAGACAAATTACAAAGAAATAACCTAAGCTCTCAAATCAATAGCTTTTTTTTAAAAAAAGAACAGCTACATTAAAAGCAAAGAGCAGAGGAAAGGAATAAATATCAGAGTAGAAATAAATAAAAGTGAGAATAGAAAATCATAAAGAAAATAAAAGAAAACCATTTCTTTGGAAAAAATCAGTAAAACTAACAAATGTTCAGCAAAACTGACAAAAAGATACAGATAGTACAAAACTATCAGTATCATATTAGAAACAGGGTATATCACAGACTCTGTAGTCATAACAAATATATATATTTCACAAGCAATTCTCCACACGTAAACATCTGAAATTATATTAAATGACACTATAAGAATTAATCCCTAATAACAAAGAAAGAAACAACAACAAAAAAAAAAACTAACGAAAAACACTGCCATAGCTCAACTGAGTCCTATTATATTAATTAAGGAATTTGAATTTCTAATTTTTAAAAAAAATCAAGAGAGAAAAAATTAGGTCAAATACTTCCACCAGAGAATTGTATGAGGAGTTTAAAGGAATAACACTAATTCTACATAATCTCTTCCAGAAAATATACTCATAAATACTTATCATTTCATGATATAAAGTTAGCCTTATCAAAACAGACAAAAAGGCCAAACACAGTACAAAAAGAAGAAAAGAATACAGCAGATCATATATTTTATAAATACAGATGCAAAAATTTTAAATTATTAACAAATTGAAGTTCCCATTATAAAAAATGATTAAATATTATGGCAAAGCTGAGCTTATTTCATGCATTCAAGATTATTTGCATATTCAAAAATCCATCAGTGGGATCCACCCTATTAACAGAATAAAAAAAGAAAAAGCAAATTATTATATCATTAATGCGTAGACACTGAAAAAAATTCAACACCTATTTATGATAGAAACTCTCAGAAAAAATAAGAATAAAAGAAACCTATTTCAACTTGAGAACCTTCATCACAAAAGAAATATAGTAAGTGTCGTACTTCATGGTAAAATACTAAATTCATTTTCCCTAGTATTGGAAACAAGGCAAAGATATCCCTTCTCACCATTTTTATTCAATATAGCGCTGGAGGTTTTAACCAGTGCAGTAGGCAAGCAATGAAAATAAATGCATACAGATGAAAACGGAATAAATAAAACTGTAGCTATTTGCGATAGCATGATTTTACATATACATAAGCCCAAGCAGTTTACACACACACTCACATACACATAAATACTGGAAATAATAAGTGAGTTCTGCAAGTTTGCAACATACACGTACTTTCATTTTTATACGCTATCAATGAACATATAAGGAAAGACCATGATTAAAAATACAATGCCCTTTGTAATTACATCAATAGAGGAAGGATGATCTTTTCAATAAATCGTGATGGAACAATTCAACAATAAACATGCTGAGACCATTTTTGCACACACCTTCTGATGTGAAGATTTTGGTTAAGATTTTCCTAACTGTTTCTCTATTGATGTTTATTTGGTGTGTTATGCTTTACATAGTTAGCTGACAATTTCGATGTACAATTTGACATAGTTTTGCAATATTTTCATTAGTTCTGCCCATTATGGATATCCTGACCTCTCTTCATCAGTGAAGCTTTCTCTTCCCTCAGAAAAAAAACATTCAACCCATTTGTACACTGTCATATTCTTCATGGCATTATCTTTCTTTCTTTCTTTCTTTCTTTTTTTTTGAATTGGAGACTCACTCCATCGTCCAGACTAGAGTGCAGTGGCATGCAAATGGCAACACCAGCATTGACCTGCTAGGCTCTGGCAATCCTTCTGCCTCAGCCTTCCAAGTAGGCGGACCTACACACTCGTGCTACCATGCCTGGCTAACCTTTTAAAAATTTTATTTTGAGAAGTGATATCACCATGTTGCCCAGGCTGGTCTCAAACACAAGGGCTCAGGCAATCTTCTCTCCTCTGCCTCCTAAAGTACTGGGATTACAGGTTTGAGCCACTACAGCATTATCCTTTTAAACTTGCACTAACATTTCCCGGGTTTCACTTCCACTTTTGCCATGTTTAACAAGAAATTTAAGATTGGTTCATTGCTCTAATTCAAGCTCTGACATTCTCACGGAAGCACACAAAACATGCAACAGCAATAAGGAACACCACTCAGCAAGACATCACCACACATGTCGACACAAACACAGCTATGAGACACTGAAATACCAGGGTTATGAAACTTATCCAGTTGTTTGTACAGTGCTCCCCATGTAAGCACACGGTGGTAAGTTCATAAACTTAATTGTGAGACTGTGTACAATCGTTTCAATTATCTTTCTCCATGTTATCTTCCTTTCTTAATTCTCCAATTTTTTTACTATTGATTCTCAAGGTCATATTATACTGATAAAGTGCATATTCATTTATGTTTCCTATTTCCATATAATTGGTTACCATATAATTGGTCTAGCTTGTCTTCATACATGACTTCTAGCTGAATTTCATACAGGGTTTTTCTACTTCATCATTCAAACCCTCCTACAAATTGTTCCTCATTCTAAATGCTCTTCTCATTATTTTAGATCTTACAAAAAAAATTTTTTTTTTTTTTTTTTGAGTCGGAGTTTCATTCTGTGGCCCAGACTGGAGTGCAGTGGCCCCTCCCTGCCACCGCAGCCTCGACCTGCTGGGCTCCGGCGATCCTTCAGCCTCAGCCTTCCGAGTAGCCGGAATTACAGGCGCGGGCTACCATGACCGGCTGATTTTTTGATTTATTGGAGAGATGAGGTCTCGCTGCCCAGGCGGGTCTCGAACCCGCGGGCTCAGGCAATCCACTCACTTCAGCCTCCCAAAGGCGTGGGATTACAGGCTGAGCCACCGAGCCCGGCTCCAAAAATCTTTTAGTGATTTTTTGTTTACATAATAAATTACGTTTTGTGGCAGTTAAAGTTTTCAACAGCATCCCAACATGATTTTCCTATTTTTATTCCCATCTTTTCCTTGATGTACATTTTCTAGTCGAATTAATATTTTTGTTTTCTTCAGAAAATTTCATATATGTTCTACCTCTTGACTTTGCTCCCACTGTGAAGTCTACCCAAATTACTTCTCTTCTCTATTTTAGTCGTATTTACTCTTAAGTTTAAACCAAAAGGCTTCTCTGACTTTTCTCAATCTTCTAAGCAGAATTAAATTGTTCTCAGTTTTCAGTATCAGCTCACTCATTTATTGCTTATATAGAATCTATCTTATTCTATCATGTCTTAAATTTTATAGATGTTCAAATATTCTACTATTTGAGCACAAACTCTGCATATCTTGCTATATCTTACATAAGTGCAAAATTTCTCTCAAAGACAGCAATCCTTTAATAAATGCTCAGTTTAATATCTATACTGGAGTTCTCCTCCAAATGCCACATCTCTCTAGTGTGTTGTCACTTATATTCCTTATTTCCAAACACTTGTAAGGCACTTTTTGGGTCCTTAGGCAAGAAATGTTAGTTTCATTATTGAATCTCCATTCTAAATTATAATATATAAAAAATTGATCACACATAAAATAGATCCTTATTTTAAAGTATCACAATTGTATTTTTTATTTTTATTTTTAAGAGAATGGGGACTTGCTATGCTGATCAGGTTGGACTCGAGTTCTTGGGCTCAAGTGATCCTCTGGTTTTGGCTTCCACTTCTAGTGCTGCTATCCTAATTTATATGACTGATACTTCATTATAACCACCATTGTTATTTTGATGATAAAAAAATAGTATAAAAGAAAAGGCTGCTCTGTACTAGACGAGTTTATTGGTCAGTTATTTTGCCTGGCTTGCAGTCTTACAAGAAAGTTCCTCATTTAAGCCACCTAAAGGAGTAGCTCTAGTTAGTGATATTTTGAGTCATATATTCTAGTTCTCTCAAACCAAGCTGACTAGACAGGAGCGTAACTCTGATGCAAGGACAGTTAATATATAGGAAAATCAGTGACCAATGATTGGTCTTGGAAGAAATGATAAACTAACCTAATCTGATCATCTCCTGTGGGAGTATAAAGAAAGAAACAAAAATTAAACATAGGAGTTAAATTCAGAAACTAAAACAGAGAAGATGTGACTATGTTGGTTTGGAGAAATAAGAAACTGTGAGGTAAATAAAATATATGAAGGAAAGATAGTAAGAAGTTAATTGATAAGAGGAAAAAATGAAGCACTGTAAAATGAAATGGCAAAAACTTAATCAATCATCACATAAGAAGAACAGTCTACCAAGTATTACAGTTGAGGTTCCTGGAACGATTCCCTGCCCTGAAATATTCTACAAAGTCATTTTCCATCAGCATCTACTCTAATATTATTAGCGTCCAATAAAATTTCAATGTGTTTGGTTTCTCTTGTCACACCAAACGGACTTTTTATGAGAGTTTTCCTTTGTTTGAGGTAATTCAAGTCAGTTTTGATTCCTAGCCGGAATAGTAAATGAATAAATGAGTAAATAATTTTTAAAAAGAACTTTCAGAGTTGAGTTTCTCAAATTTTACTGTACATTAAAATCACCTAGAAAGCTATTAAAACTTCATATGCAAAAAAACAAAAAGAAAAGAAAAAAGAAAGAAAAAGAAAAGTAATACCTCGGCATCTCTACATCTAAAGATCTGTACAATGAAAAGTACAAAGCACTGTTTAAAGAAGTCAAAGACGACACAAACAAATGGAAAAATATTCCATACTCATGAATTGGAATAATCAACATTGTTAAAATGTCCATCTTACCAAAGGTAACCTATAGATTCGATGCAATACCCATTAAATTACCAACATCATTCTTCTCAGACCTGGAAACAACAACACAGAAATTCATATGGAAAAAAAATGACCATGAACAACCACAATAATGTTAGCAAAAGAAATATAGAAGGAAATATCACACTTCCAGACTTTAAAATTTATTATAATGCTACAATAATCAAAACAACCTGATACTGGAGCAAGAACAGGCTTATAGACCGTAGGAACAGAATAGAGATTCCAAAAGCAAAATCTCCATTTCTCAACCAACTCATCTTCAAAAAAGCCTCCAACAATGACCACTGAGGAGAGGAGTACCTATCCAATAAATTATGCTGAGAAAACTGGTTGACCTTGTGCAGAAGAATGAAGCAGGACCCCTAGCTATCACCATACACAAAAATCAACTCCAAATGAATCTAACACCTAAACATAAAAACTCAAAAGTTAAGAATCTTAGAAAATGCAGGAGACACCTTTACAAAAATTGGAATAGGCAACCAATTCCTGATCAAAACCCCAAAAGCCCATGCCATGGGAGGTAAGATTGACAAGTGGGACCTCATCAAATTGAAAAGCTTCTGCAAAGCAAAAGAAATCATCAAGAGACTGAGGAGACAGCACACAGAATGGGAAAAAAATATTTGCCAACTGCATATCTGATAAAAATCTAACATCCAGGATCTACAAGGAATGCAAACATGTCAAAAGGCAAAAACAAACAAGCAAACAAACACTTGCATTAAAAAATGGGCAAAAGACATGAATAGACACTTCTCAAAAGAAGTCAAACAAGCAGCCAACAGACACATGAAAATGAGCTCAGTCTCACTAATCATCAGATAACTGCAAATCTAAACCATATTGAGATATCATCTAACCCCAGTTAGAATGACCATCACTAATAAAACAAAAAATAACAGATGCTGGCAAAGATGAGGAGAAAAGAGAACGCTTGCTGGAAATGCAAACTTGTTCAACCTCTATGGAAAAGATAGTGGCGATTTCTAAAAAAACTAGAAATCAACCTTCTATATGACCCAACAATTCCCATTCTGGGAATATACCCAAAGGAACTTAAATCACTCTACAAAAAATACACCTGCACCTGCATGTTTATTGCAGCACTATTTACAATAGCAAAAATATGAAACAAACCATGCTGCCCATTGAAACTGAACAGAATTTTTTGAAATGTGGTACATAGACATGATGGAATATTACATAACCATAAAGAAGAACAAAATTATGGGTTTCACAGCAACTTGGATGGTTTCAGAGTCTTTGATACTCAGTGATTTATCACAGAAACCTGTTCTCACTCATAAGTGGACCCTGAACATTTACCATAATACTATGAGAAAGGAATTGGCAGTAGTCAGAAACTTCTGATGAGGGGGCACATAACATCAATAAGAGTACTTAATCTCAAGCCAGGTGAAGTGGGAACCAAAGGGAGGCCCAAACTTTACCTGTATGATGACCACTTGTATACCTAATCCTGAATTGTACCCCACACCTTTAAAATAAAAATAACTAAATAAAAGTTCAGATGCCCAGATCAAGCCATACGCTGTACCCATTAAAGTAAAAACCATGGGACTGAAATCCATTTGCATTTCACTAACCATAGGCTTGATTCCAATATAAGGCCACATTTGAGTTTCAGGGCTCTTGAGGGGTGATTTTCAAACAGTGTGCATCGGAATCAACTAGAGAACTTTTAAAACAGTGTGCTTGTCTTACCCCTGGGGTTTCTTTTTGAGTAGATCTGATGTAAGGCCTGAGAATTTGAGTTCGTACAAGTTTCTACAGAGTGATTAGAGTGCTCCTGGTCTGGGAGTCACACATTCAAGATCATTGCCCTAAAATGATGCCGTAATGAACTGCGTCCTGGGAATGAGCTACAGGCCTTTATTGACCCCTAACTAACAGTACAGCTTCATTTTTCACATTTATAAAATGAAATCACTGGAATGGAGATTACTCTAGATCTTTAATGATTTTATGCCGATTAGCAAGAATGATTTGATGAAGAATGTGTAGAAACAAATATTCAGAAGATCATGTTTAGTTAAGCAAAAACTTGCTTAGGCAACTATAGATTCCTAATTACTTTTTGTGATAAATTTGGTGTTAATATCCAGTTTTATACGGCCTTGGATTCTTATATTTCTCTAAATATAGAGTTGGAAATAAAAAATAACACTTCATAAATTCATGACATTTTATTTTATTTTATTTTATTTTATTTCATTTCATTTCATTTTATTTCATTTCATTTGAGTTGGAGTCTCACTCTGTTGCCCAGACTGGAGTGCAGTGGCCGCTCCCGGCCACCGCAGCCTCGCCTGCTGGGCTCCGGCGATCCTTCTGCCTCAGCCTTCCCAGTAGCCGGAATTACAGGCTGAGCCACCGGCGATCCTTCCGCCTCAGTCTCCCAAAGGCGCGGGATTACAGGCTGAGCCACCGAGCCTGGCTATTTTATTTTATTTTATTATTTTTATTTTTTTTTTAGTTGGAGTCTCACTCTGTCGCCCAGACTGGAGTGCAGTGGCTGCTCCCGGCCACCGCAGCTTCGACCTGCTGGGCTCTGGCGATCCTTCCACCTTAGCCTTCTGAGTAGCCAGAATTACAAGCATGCGCTATCATGCCCGGCTGATTTTTTGATTTGTTATAGAGATGAGGTCTCACTGCCCAGGCGGGTCTCGAACCCATGGGCTCACACAATCCACTCACCTCAGTCTCCCAAAGGCATGGGATTACAGGCTGAGCCACCGAGCCCAGCTTGTATTTATACATTTTATAACTGGATTATTTGAAAGTAAAAAGTCACACAGAAGCTAGAATTTAATTACACTAAATTCAGGAAATAATTACATTTGTGGTAGCCTAAGAGTTTTTTACTCATTTCTCTTTGTTCTAAGATGCCAGAACTCATAGGATGCCAGAACTCACAGGTGGCTAGCTCAGAAGGTTAGAATAAAATAACTCACATAAATAAACAATTCATCATTGAGAAACCTCTTATTCTGTTACTGTTTATCATATATTACAGCCTCCTGTGCTGCAGAACCTGAAACTTGTTTTAAAAAACCTACATTTCAGAGTGCATTAGCAATTAATGATACTAAAATGTTTTACATTCTGCCAAAAAATGCAATCATGAAGTATTTGTATTCACAACTAAATTAATATAAAGAGCTAAACATCAATGAAAAGGAACCATTTTGCTCATGTGTATCAGCAGTCCAATTCTTATATGAAAATTGTCTTCAAGAAATAATCACTCAATGAATTGGATATGTACAGATTATGTAGTAGGTCTGGAACTGAATACAGTTGGAGACTTCATGAACATAATAATATGAGGCTCTGGCCACATGAGTAATTAATTTCATGACAGTTCCTTAAATTATCAACTCAGTAAATGAAATGTTATTTAGGGAAAGAATTCTCTTTAAAACCAATTAGATGCCTTAATAAATTCTTTTCTCAAGAAAGAGAAATGCAGACATGTATTATTTCACAACAGGGATATGTTCTGAGAAATTGTGTTATTGTGTGAAATCACACACATCTAGAGGTTGTTGCCTATTGCTCCTAGGCTACAAATCTGTTTAGCATGTTACCTTACTGAATATTGCAGACAACTGTAACACCATGGTAAGTATTTGTGAATCTCAACCTATCTAAATACGTACAGTAAAAATACAGCATAAAAATAATTTAAACAAAATGGTACACCTCTATAGGGCAATTACCACAAAGAGAGCAGGACCAGTAGTCAGTGAGTCAGTCAGTGGGCAGTGAGTGAATATAAAAGCCTAGAACATTAACATAGACTACTGCAGACTTCATAAACACTTTCCATTTAGGTTATACTAAATTTATAAAAATTTATTCTTTTCAATCATACATTTGCCTTAGCTTTCTGTAACTGTATTACTTTATAAACTTCTAATTTTTTTAACTTTTTGATTCTTATAGCAAGTTAAAACACAAACACACTGTACAGCTGCACAAAAGTACTTTTTTATGACTTTATTACATAAGCCTTTTTTCTAGTTTTAATTTTTTACTTTTTGTTAAAAATTAAAACACAAACCCATACATTAACCTAGGCCTACACACAGCCAAGACCATCAATAGCATTGCCTTCCACCTCCACATCTTATTTCACTGGAAGATACTCAAGGGCAATAACACATACGAAGTTATCTCCTGTGATAACAATACCTTCTTTTGAAATCCCTCCTGAAGGATCTGAGTTACTTTACAATAAACTTTTCTTTTTTTCTTTTTTTAAAACAGTAGAAGGAGTATTTTACAAGTACACTCTCACATAACAATAAACATATAGTCTAATAAATACATAAATCAGTAATATCATTTATTCTCATTATTAAGTATTATGTATTATATATCATGGTATGTACCACACTATTATGCAACTGGCAACACAGTACTTTTGTTTACGCCAGCAGCACCACAGACATGTGAATAATGCCTTACACTCTAATGTTACAATGGTTAACCATCAGTAGGTGATCGAAACTTTTCTGCTTCATTAAGATCTTTTGGAGCCACTGTTGAATATACAGTCCATCAATGACCAAAGGTAGGCTCCACGGCATAAAAACTGATTTTGCTGTTCCATAACGAAACTATTATCTAACACTAAGAAGACATCTGTGACTTTATAAATAGAGTGTCTTTTTCCCCTTTATGATCCCAGGATTGTGAGGCGCACACACATGCACATGCACACACACATATAGACAAACAGACAGAAAGACAGAAAGAGAGAGAGAGAGGAGAGATAAACAGAGAGACAGAGATAGAGAGAGAAACACAGAGACAGAGAGAAATGGAGAGATACTGAGTTTGTTCTTGATTATGTTAATTTCACCATAGCTTGAATTTCAGCCTTATTTTTAAAAGAATACATTGATTGATCAGGAAAGCTTTAGAAGTTGTGTGGAGCATTTTGGGGAATTCAGATGAATGTACTTTCAGATTCCAACTAGAAAGCAGTTCCTGCATCATCTCTAGATGTGGTCTTACTTTGTTGTAAGTTCTTAAGTTCCCGTTACACTTTTGCCTCCCAAAACTGTAAATTATTTTCATTGATCCTTCTGCTATTCTCATTACTACAAATTTATAGCTGGAGATATGTCCCAACATTTCAAGTGGGGGAAAGAAAAAGCCTACTCTGGAATATAAAGAAATGCACACTAACAAATATAACAACTTTGTTAATGTCTTTCAGTAAACATTTATGAAATATGCATGAGAATGATTCCTTCTGTACATGCAAAAGACTGGGAAACAATTTTAAATGTCACTTAATTTATTAGTGTTATACAATTAACCAAGATCCTAGATTTAACATTTTCGTTTGAGCTAATGAGAACAGTACTATTTGTTTATATGATTGATTAAGTATGCCTAAATATGCTTGAAATACTATAAATTTCTTCATATGTAAAACAATACTGTATATACTTAGTGACACATAAATATAAGAGTTCATTTACTATGTGTTACCCATTTAACAAATTTTTAACTATATACTTTAAGAGCAAACAGAGAACATTCCCTTCATCAAGGCATTGAGAACTACATTAGTAAAAACTGTTAAAAATAAAGAAGATTCTGTATAGAATGTTCTTTTAAAGTATTTTCATGAGAGATTCTTCTATAACAATAGGCTTCATGATTTCATTAGATATTATGAAATACCACAATAGCAGAGAGGAAGTATTAGTATTAAGTCATTAGAGAAACGTAGGAGTGGTTATCATCAAAGAGAATGGGAGTAGAATACTAATTAAAGTGATTGATATTGGAGGAATTTGACAGTGGCTAATTTGTCATGATGTTTCTAAATCTGAAGCACATGACATATCACTTAGGAGATACATGAACTGTATAACTGGGAAACATAAACCTCCAGGTGTAATAGAGAAAATTCTGACTTGAATCACCAGGATGAAGAATTATAGCTCTTCAATCCTTACCTAATTCCAAGAACTAAGATTTTTGACAGTCCCTAAAAAGTTTGAATAATAGGAGTCCTGAGAAATAATCTTGTTTATGACCACTCATTTCTGTGGTAAACTTTCCTCCAAATCTTCCCTAAGAGGAACTGAAACAGCTTATAAAAAGAACTAATGACCTGAAGAAAGGTTAATGTCCAAACTTCTTAAAGATTATTCAACTCAGAGCTAATACTAGCTTCTGAAAACCCAGAATAAAAATTGTGACCATTTGCTTAAAGCATGACCTTACTGAAGTTATTTTCCAAAAGTAGAATTCTGGTATGTTTCTATCTAAGAGTGGACCAAGAAGAATCACCTATTTTTTTATATTGAAGTCAATTTTCATGTTTTTTCCTGAAAAAGACAATTTTTTCCCAATGGAAGATTCTTGCATTGGTTTCATGAAACATAAGTGACATCTATTATCAAATGTATTAGTAAAAAGAAATCCCAGACTGCTGTTCTTTTCAAAAATAGTGACACTCAAAGCATTATTATACCTTTGGGGGATATTCAACGATTAGTGCCTCATCAAGGACCTTAAAGATCCAAGGGGGATGAATCCTTTCATATTTCCACTTATTTCATATTTGTCCATCTATTAAAAATAGTCTTTGATAATATGAAATAATTTGTATAATGTCATTCTATTACTGCTAGCTAAGTAAAGATACTCTTCTAAATATATCCCTCCACCTCTCATCCACCAGAATGTAACAGAGACCTTCACATCTGATATGTGGCTATGGAAGGGACAAATACTGATTTTCTTATCCAAATATGCATAAAATAACAGAGCAGTTTTATTTTACCTAGCTGAGGCAATAATACACATCCCCTTGTTTACTGTAGGTCTGTGTCAACACTTTGGATCTGTGCCCACATTTAATATCTAGGGACCGCAATATTGTCAATTTCTTACAGGATAACCTTGGTAGCCTCAAGTACCTGGTAAATGTGAAGTAGAAGATACCTTGATTTCTTTAAAAGTCAAAAGTGCACTAGAGCAACAACAGTTCTCAACCTTTTTTGGCATCAGAGCTCAGTTTTGCAAAAGACCACTTTCCCACGGACAAAGCGGATGGGGTTTGTGCAGTCAAAACTCACTGATAAAATTAATCTGTATTTGCAGCTGCTCCCCAGTGCTAGCTAGCATCACCACCTTTGCACCACTGCAGATCATCAGGCATTTGATTCTCATAAGGAGCACACAACCAAGATTCCTCGCATGTGCAGTTCCCAGTAGGGTTCGGGCTCTTATGACAAACTAATGCCACAGATAATCTGCTCACCCACTGCTCAACTCTTGCTGTGCAGACCTGTCCCTGACAGACCAGGGACCAGGACTTGTTTGTGGCCTGGGGTCTGGGGACCCTGGCACTAGGGGATGAAAAATATCTTGCCTGCATCTTTAGTGAAATCTCTGGGAATTCACTTTTTTTGTGCAGGTGGAATAATTCCATCCAAAGTGAAGGATAAGTTACTGTATATTGTACCCTGTAGGCGACATTGTTAGTACCCAGATAGGTCCTCTCCACTCATTCATCTTAATTATGCTGGCGTTTTTCTATGGCAAGTCCTAGAAAGTTTCTGTCTGAGAATATTCCCTAGTTAAGAAAGAATATTTGACTGCTATCATATTGGAAGAAACAGGGAATTTTCACCTGGGAAAGCTTTCAAATAATGAGAAACAGAAGTTGGTTTATATCTATCCTTTTTTCCTTAACCTCTTGTGGGTGATTCAAAAGGGTGCTTTTCAGTCTCCAAGGATCCTCCACAGGATAGCAGAAGTCTCATTTTTATTAACCACGTTCTTATTTTTGTGGAATTTTCTCATTCCTCTACCAAATGCTTCAGAATCCAGTAGCAACATAGATATTCTTTTTTTGTGATAAATGTAATAGCCTATAACATGATACAGTATCACAATTATTAAGGTAACCCACTGTGGGAAACTGATAAGTGGTACATACATTAGAAAATGTATTGGTTCAGGCGATGGTACTGACATTTGAAACATGTGGGAGTAAGAGTTACTACTCATATTGATAAAAGTTACTGTAAAGACCATAGTAAACTGCTGTTAATGTTCACAAAAAATATGGATGGGAGACAGTAATCAGTTCAGATCAGACAACTTTTAACTCAAGGAATAATGTGAAAAATCAAACAATGTCTATGTTAGTATCTTTGATAATCAGAGTGCAGATTGTGCTGAAAAATGGGTCAAAGATTTTGTTTTAAAGGTGACAGAGTTACAAACAAGGTTGAATTAACAGCATTAAAGCTAGGGCCCTAATAAGAAAGTTATGTGGTCTTGAGATCAGGAGTGGGACATTGTGAACATCTTTCCTTATGAAACTTAAGTTCATAAATTGTCCTGCATCCTCTGTACTGGCAGAAGGAGTCCCTTCAACGTGATGCATACAGCAGTTCAGAATTTTTATAGATTGTGCAGAGATCTCCCCTGGGCAGCATACCTCAAAAGACATGTTTTTCCTCTAAAAAATCTTAACACTCTTCTTAACCCTCCTCATTTTGTGATGATCAACCATGATGCTGCTAGAAGCAAAACAGGTGGGCAATCAACAAGGATATGGTATAATGTGTACATGTAAAATATCAAAATCTGCTGAGCAGATGGTCGATGTTAGCCATTATAATGGAAAGTATCCGTCCTTTACCAAGTTTCAAGAACTGAGCCAGGTCTGTGATCTGGAGTCAGTCCATTGAAAAAGAGGATTGGTCCTACAGATTCTGATATCTCACAGCAAGAACAAAAAATACCTGTATTACCAACAGTCCCCAAATTAGCCAATGATAATTTACTATAGTAATTGATCCCTGGGAAGATAAAAACATATCTAACTCTGTTACATGTATTTAATATAGGGTCTGCAATGAATTTGAAGATTACAGTAATATGGTCATTTTAACAATGTTGATTCTTCCAGTCCATGAGCAAGGGATGCTTTTCCATCTGTCCTCTACAATTTATTTCATCAGTGTTTTATAGTTCCCCTTGTAGAGATTTTTTTACCTCCTTGATTAAATATATTCCTAGGTATTTTTAACTTTTAGACTGCTACTGTAAATGAAATTGAGTTCTTTATTTGATTCTCAGCTTGATTGCTTTTGGTGTATAGCACTGGTATTGATTTCTGTGTGTTGATTTTGAATCCTGAAACTTTACCAAATTCATTTGTTAAGATTGGAGACTTTTGGAGGAGTCTTAGGGTTCTCTAGGTATAAGATCATATCATTGGCATACAGAAATAGTTAAATTTCTTCTTTTCCAATTTGAATACTCTTTATTTATTTTTCTTGCCTGATTGCTCTTGCTAGTACTTCCAGTAGTATGTTGAATAAGAGTGGTGAAAGTAGGCATACTGGCCTGTTCTAATTTTGAGGGGGAATTTGCTCACACATTCAGGATGTCACTGGCTGTGGGTTTGTCATATATAGCTATTTTTATTTTGAGAAATGTTCACTCTACTCCTCTTTGGCTGAGGGTTTTTATCCTGAAGGGATACTGTATTTTATCAAATTATTTTTTAGCATCTATTGAAATAATCACGTGAGTTTTGTTTTTACTTTTGATTCTATTTATGTGGTTGATCACATTTATTGACTTATATATGTTGAACCATACTTGCATCCCTGGGTTAAAACCCACTTGACCATAGAGGATTTTGTTGTTGTTGTTGTTGTTGTTGTTGTTGTTAATGTGCTGCTGAATTCAAATTCAGTTGGCTAATATTTTGTGGAGGATTTTTGCTTCTGTGTTCATCAAGGATATTAGTCTGTAGTTTTCTTGTTTCTTTTCCTGGTTTTGGTATAAAAGTGATACTGGTTTTATAAAATGAGTTACGGATACTTCTCTTCTCTTAAATCTTATGGAATAACATCAATAAAATTGGTACCCACTCTTCTTTGAAAGTCTGGTAGAATTTGTCAGTGAGTTTTTCAGGTCCTGGATTTTTTTCTTTTTGGAAGTCTTTTAATTACTATTTCAGTCTCACTAATCAATTACTGGTCTGTTCATGGTTTCTATTTCTTCCTGATTCAAGGTTGGGGATTCTATGTTTCTAAAAATGTATTAATTTCCTCCGGCTTGACTAGTTTGTTTGCATATTAGTGCTCATATTAATCTCAGGTGGTCTTTTGTATTTCCATCATATTGTTTTTATTGTCTCCATTTTCATTTCTGATTGAATTAATTTGAATCTTCTCTCGTCACTTGTTTATTAGCCTAGCTAGTGGTCTATCAATTCTGTTTACCCTTACAAAGACAACTTTTTGTTCTATTGTCCTTAGTATTGTTGTTTTGTTTTCAATTTCATTTATTTTGCTTTTGTATTTTTTTTCTTCTACTAGTATTGAGTTTGGTTTGTTCATGTTTTTCTAGTTCCTTGAGGTATGATGTTAGATTGTTAATAAATGATTCATGTAGGCCTTAGGTTCTATAATATTTTTCTCTGAGAACAGCTTTGGCTATGTCCCAGAGATTTCAAAGTTTGCTTCATTGTTGTCATTCATATCATAACATTTTAAATTTCCATCTCGATTTCATTGTTTACACAATGATCATTCAGAAACATGTTGTTGAACTTCTTTTTTTGTTTTATTGAGTTCTTGGAAGTAATTTCTAGTTGTATTTCATTGTAGTCTGAAAATGTGGTTAATATGATTTTTTGGGGGGGGAGATTTATTGAAACTTGATGTGTGACCTATCATATGGTCTATCCTGAAAAATGTTCCATATACTGATGAGAAATAGATATAGTCTGTAGTTTTCAGGTGGAATGTTCTGTAGATGTCTGTTAGGTCTGCTTGCTATAGGGTACAGTTTAATTCCAATATTTCTGTTTAGGCTTTCTGCCTTGATGATTTGTCTATTGCTATTCCTGGAGTGCTGAAGGCTTTCATTATTATTGTATTGCTATCTCTTTTTGTAGGTCTAGTATAATTTATTTTGTAAAACTAGGAGCTCTAACTTTAGGTGCATATATATTTAAAATTGTTATATATCCTTGATGGATTAATCCCTTTATCATTATATAATAACCATCTTTATCTGTTTTTACTGTTGCTAAAGTCTGTTTTATCTGATATTAGAATTTCTATTCCTGTGTTCATCTGTGGTTTCCATTTATGGGGAATATTTTTTTCCCATCTCTTTTCCTGGAGTCTGTGGTTGCATGCGTGTGCTAAGTGGGTCTCTTTGAAAACAACAGATATTTGGGTTGTGTTTTTTAATCTATTCTTCCAGTCTATATCATTTAAGTGAGCCATCACGACCATTTACATCCAGGATTAATAATGATTAGTTATTATTAATGATAATACAAGAATAATTATTTAATAATGATTACTTAATGAGGTATTATTGCATTCATCATGCTGGCTATTACCTGGTCTCTTTATTTTCTTATTTTCTCTATTGTGTTGGTGTTCTATAATTTGTATGAGCTTTAAGATTTACAGTGTTTTTCTACTGGTGTATTTTGACTTTTTTGATTCAATATTTAGAACTCCTTTGAGTATTTCATGTAGTGGTGACAAGCATCTGCTTATCTGAGAAAGACTTTATTTCACCTACATTTACGAAACTCTGTTTTGCAGAACACAAAATCCATGGCTGATAGTTATTCTGTTTAAGGATACTGAAGATAAGTCCCGAATCCCTTTAGGCTTGTAGAGTTTCTGCTGTTAGTCTGATATGTTTACCTTTGTAATTTATTTGATTTTTTTTCTCATTGACCTTAGAATTCTTTTTTTCACCTTAAATTTGAATTACCTGATGACTATATGTCTTGGAGAATGACTTTTTTTTTTCTTCAAAGAATCTTTCAGGAGTTCTTTTAATTTTTTTATCTGCATTTTTAAATCTCTTGTACAGTCAAGGAATTGGAGTTATTGCAGACCTCGATTTTTTCATATTGTCAGAGTTATTTATCTGGTACCTTCTCATTTGCGTAGACTATTTCTTCTTATTTGTGGTTGGCAGAGCCCTGACACATGCACTGTAGGAATCCTTTGGTTATCTATAGCCTTAGTGTGGTGAGTTTCTTAATGACCAGCTGTGATGATGCTGTGATAGGTTCCTGAACAGGCTCAAGGTATTATGAGTGGCCACAGTGGCCAGGATTAGACTTTCCGTAAAGCTGAGGTATTTTATTTAAGTTGTAACTCTCTGAGCCAGTTGACCTCCAACCAGGAGATGATGCTTGTATGGGAGAGAAACAGCTGCAATGGTGGTTATGGGCTTTCTGATTGACCTATGTTGCCCTATTTGAATTATCCAGTTGACCTGAGAGTAGGGTTTTAGAGATTACCCAAGATGTCTGTCTGCCTTGATCCTTCCAAGGAATGTGGGGGGAAAATGCTCAAACTTCCCACCTGTGTACACAATTTGCTACCCGAGTGGGTATTGGGAAGGATCCTGGGACACTAGAATGATGTTGTTGTGTTTTGCAGAGGCTATACAAAAGAGTCTACATGGGGAGAGAAAGGTTGCTACGGCAATGAGTTCCACCTGACTCCCCACTTTAGCTTCATGTAGTCTGCATTCACAATGTCAATGTGCAGCTGACCTCATGTATTCTTATGGTCGCCCACCTCAGCAAGAAACAGTATGTCACAGAAGAATTTACCTTTGGGACTCATTCCCTCTCAAACTGGCTAGAGAACATCCTGCAGAAAGGATTTAGTTCCCCAAAAATGGTGGTTGGAACTGTTCAGGGATTTTTTTTCCCCTGCATCAGTCTACGTGGGTTTTGGCAGAGCACAGCTGAGTAAGGCAGTTTCTCATGAGGAACTGGAGTCTTCAGGGCTTAGGAGGACTTCTGTGTCCATGATAGGAGCACAGAACTCCTGAATTCCCCTCATTCTCCTCCCCTGCACTGTCTGGAGGCTACTCATAGCTTCTATCATGATCCAGGCAGGTCTGGCTAGTTCCAACTCAGGTCGATCGGTTTTTCTCTTCTTTGCCCTCATAGATATGATCACTTCTTGGGAGAGTCCATGAATGTGCTGCTGGTCCAGTTCCTCTCTGAGTGCTAAGAAACTTTCTATTTTGGTTACTTCATGGGAGAAACACATACTAGCTGCTTCTCATTGGCCATGGTGCACCACCAAATCTTTGTTTCCAATTCACCCTCAGCCTTCCTGAAACTCCCATGGAATAGGACCAGAAAATTCTCAGATCTGTAGGAAGACTAAACATCTACTTTCAATTTATTCCTCCCACATCAGAGACCATGAGTTCAGGTAACTTTTTCATATGGGACATTTTGCCAGTTTGGGGAAGATGGTGGCATGATCTAAAATGACTTTTTTTCTTTCTTTCTCATTTCTCCATGTCCAGCATACTTTTCGGCTCCCTCCCTGAGTGATGGTGAATTCAGGCAACATTTTTATCTTTAAGTAGTTGCTAGTTTTACTTTTTTGAGGATGATGATGACAGGGGTTTTCTATTCCACCGTCTTGCTGACATCATTCTGTTTTCTTTTCTTATAAGGATACCTGACATTGACTCAATATCTATCCTTACCTAGTATAACATAATTTTTACTAATTATATCTGCAGCGATCCTATTTTTGCAAAAGATCACATTCATGGGTACTAAGGATTAAGTACTTCAACAAATCTTTAGGAAAAATACAATTTTACCATAACATAAAATATCTTCTTGGGAATTAAATCCAATAGTAAAGATGAATGGATAGCTACAGCAACACAATACAAGTAGTGCTACCTTGGGTTCATGCTAGATAAAGTTTAGAGTCATTCACATTAACAATTCATTTAACTAAATTATCCATTTGCTTATGGGAAAGGAAAAGCAGAATGAGTAGTGGATAAAGATAGTTATAAATAACAAAAATGACCTCACATAACCACAAAAAGTAAACGTTTTCTTATCCATGTCTTTTCTTGTCTATATATATATATAATCATTTTACTCTTTTCTTGGTATATGCAGTGGTATATACAGTGAGTGTTTTTATTGGTTAACTTCATAGATTTCATAACCTCCAGATAGAAATAGAGGATAATAAATACCATTGAGATTGATACAGGATTAATAGGATCTCATCTCTTCCCCTTTGGAGAGAGAGTGAATCCACTTTTATTGTAACAGTCGTTTTCAATTTTTTTTTTTTTTGAGTTGGAGTCTCACTTTGTCACCCAGACTGGAGTGCAGTGGCCGCTCCCGGCCACCGCAGTCTCGACCTGCTGGGCTCCAGCGATCCTTCCACCTCAGCCTTCCAAGTAGCTGGAACTACAGGCGCGTGCTACCATGCCTGGCTAATTTTTGATTTATTGTAGAGATGAGGTCTCACCAAGTTGCCCAGGTGGGTCTCAAACCCGCGGGCTCAGGCAATCCACTCACCTCAGCCTCCCAAAGCATGGGATTACAGGCTGAGTCACTGAGCCCCGCTTCATTTTTAATTTTTAAGGAAGGACAAGTTATCATTAGGTTGTATTGAGGATCAGCACTAAAAGAAAGTGTTTCTGGATGTAAAATAACCAAAGGACTGTGATGGATCGTCTTAACCTCACATCTCCTCTCCTCCTGTTTCTTCCTTTCAAGCAAAGGGTGGAAAGCAAAAAAAAAAAAAAAAAATTATCAGGCCCCTATAAGAATGCATATTTTACTTAGGGTCTTCATTCAGAACCGAATTGAGTAATGTTTTGACATGAATGAGAACTAGTGTGGTTCTGGAGCTGGGAGCTGTATGCTGGCTCTCCAGTGTAGCAGATGCAGGTCTCCAACAGTGGAGAGGCTTACCTAGCAACCCAGATCTGGGACATGACTTTTGGAGTTGCCTCTTGAAACTCAGCCCAGCATTCATCTCTTCAGCACACACCAAATTTCTGGATGCCATTGAATATCTTACCCAGTTGACACTTGAACAAATGTTTAATCTGCATAGGTCCACTTATACTTGGAATTTTTTTTTTCAACCAAGTGTGAATCAAAATACAGTATTCATGGGATGAAAACTTGTGTATATAAAGGGCTGACTTTTTATATATGGGTTCCTCAGTGCCAGCTACAGGACTTGGATCTGCACAAATTTGGATATATTTTTGGTATATTTTGGGGTATCCTGGAACTAATTCTCTATGTATATTTAAAGATGACAGATACTAATCTTGCTACTTAAACTAACTGTAGTGGAATATTCCCTGTAGTTTATCAGTACAAGGTGTGTTCTTTTTTTTTTTTTGAGTTGGAATCTCACTCGGTCGCCCAGACTGGAGTGCAGTGGCCGCTCCCGGCCACCGCAGCCTCGCCTGCTGGGCTCCGGCGATCCTTCTGCCTCAGCCTTCCGAGTAGCCGGAATTAGAGGCACGCGCTACCACGCCCGGCTGATTTTTTTGATTTATTGTAGAGCTGAGGTCTCACTGCCCAGGCGGGTCTCGAACCCACGGGCTCAGGCAATCCACTCACCTCAGCCTCCCAAAGGTGCGGGCTTACAGGCTGAGCCACCAAGCCCGTCGTGTATTGTGTTCTTTGTATCCTTGTTAATTTTGTTGGAACAGATAGAAAACGATAATTCAAAATTTGAATTTGAGAAAGAACATGTAATTTGTGTGATATTGTTTTAGTATAGTTTTATGTTTGTGGGAAGTAACATCTAGCCCGTGTAACTTCTGAGGAAAAAATTCCTTATTGCGTGAATAAGGTTATAATTTGTCTAATTATAATCCTATTCATGCAACATATATACATATATATAAAATCCTCTTCATGCAATATATATATCTAAATATGTGTCTTTTAAAATTCACCAGAGATTTGAGAAGACCAATTATATTGAATATTACAGTAAAGCTGTTAAAGAAAATTGTAAAGCCAAATATTATGACCTTGGTTAATATATAGTTTTATTTCAGTGAATTCATCATATAAGATAATAGAATTAAGCTTATGACCATTTTATTATTTCCTGAATGCTTTGATGATTTGGGATTTGATGCTTGGGATTTCACACATAACAAGATCAAGATAGAACCTTTTTCTCACTTAAATTATATGTCAAAGACTTACTAATGATGCTGAAATTTAAAAACCAAAACTTGTTTGGTCCATTAGCCAGCAGTGAGTGACTTGAGACAATTTTGATAGAGTAAAAAATACAAAGGGAGATATAAGTATAAATTTATAAAGAGATAAAAAATACCAGTGGGCTTTTGATATACACTTGTCTTTCAAGGGGGTTAGCATGGAATCCGAAAAGACTGTGAAGTGGTCTGTCTTAAGTATCCATAGTTCCTTGTTTTTCATTCAGGAAAAAAATATTGTCTTGTTCTCACACACACAGTAACTACAGACCCTGTTTTCAGTTAGATGGAGCTTCTCCTATAACTGTCTTGTCTGTTCCCTTTTCGTTCATTTTACTGTCTCAGTTCCACATTCTCTCTTATATAATACTCCTTGACTAAGTTCACAGGAAGCAAGGGGAGAGCTAGTTCTCTAATTTAATTCCTGGCAATTTAGCCTGGCTTAGTGCTACTGTGATCCTGTGTGAGCTTAAACACAATTGAGAATAATTTCAATGAATGAGTAACTTTGGTAAATGTATATAATCTTTCCTAGAAATTACTTTCCTAGACAACAGATTTAGGCTTTCTAAATTAGTCATTTGGATGGGGACTTTGGTGATTTACTTAGGTTACAATTTCATCACTATTCAAACATAGTATTTCCTAGGTTAAGCATACTACTTACATCAAAAGTTTAATAAAAACAATACTGAACCAAATCCAACAAAAATTTATGATGGGTAAAATTAGAAAGTGTCTTGTATTTTAGGCAGAGATTCCCTTTGCCATTTCCAGCCTATGTCAATGCATTTTAATTTGGGGTTGCTTGTGCTGCAATATGATCGCAAATCCCACTGGTTATATGGGAGAGAATGAAAGTAAGCACTCAAGTATTTTCCATGCTTACTCACTTGTAAATTTAATGAGATTCAGGAAAGAAAAAATATATATAGAATTAGTAAAATAATAGTAAAAGTTAACAATAGAAAAGGTGAATTCAGGAAATATTTTAATATATAATTTAAAACAAAGACATTGAAAGAAGGGGATGTAGAACCCATTTTTTTGTATTTTCTCAACTCTGTCCAGTGACTTTTCTGCTCAACATTTCTGATATCTTCCAGGAAGATCAGGTGACATTAAACATTCTGCTCATGGTTAATTATAACATCTAAAAGAGAAGCTGCTGGTCCTTGTTGGAAGGAGGATCATTACGCAATGTCACCTTATGTGACAGAGGGCATGGACTTGTAGCTCTTGCTTAGCAAACCAAGTCTACCACTGCCCGGCTCCTGGTCCCCTGGATGCTCATAGCAACACCTCTCATCACCTCCTCTGCCTCCTTAGGAGCTGGGACTTTCCTTTCTTGCTAAGGCACAAGCTCTCCATCTGATTTCACAGCACAAAGAACACTCCCCAACCTCCTTGATTTACTCAATGCCTGTAGCTGCTGGGTTAGTAGAACCTAGCTTCCTTTGATGGCTTCCAGAAAGGTTAAGCAGAGCAACTTGGGAGTATGGAGGGATACACAGGATATATGGGATATGGATACTAGCAGAGAAATGAGAATCTCTTCCTCTGTAAAGGTGACCTTCTTGATGTGCAGTAATTCACAAGCTTGCTCTGAAAATGTTGTGCAAGTCCCAGCAATTATCTACTCGTGCTGAAAGCCACAGAAGGTGATACTGCATTCCTTGTATTTACTCTTCATCCTGGTCTCATCCCATTTTTCTCTTACCTCCTGCTTTCCTGGAATTTTATCCTCCAGGGAAAGGTTAGCACATTAACTTCCACCTCAGGCTTTGGTTCTGGGAGAACTAAGCTAAGACAGAAAGGCGATAATAAAGAAGCTTAATAAATAAATTGAAACTGGTAAGCATAAGCTCCAAAACTGAAATAACAGAAGAAAAACTAATGAAAGCAAACTGAATGATTAATTAAACAAGGAGAAAATCTAGAAAAAAGGCTTGACAATGTATAGAAGAAGCATGAAATATGAAGTATTGAGAATGAAAAGGCTATTATTTGTCTTTTATTCAATTTCTGTTTCTTTCCTCCAGATCTATGTCTAGTTGGTATATGGGACACTTCTGTGATATTTCTTACTTTTCAATTCCCCATTAAAATCTCTTTTCAAATATTATCAAAAAATAGGGGTGTATATAAATATGTCCCAAATTGATAAAATTCTACACCAAGATTTTACTTTTATCTAAATCATGTTGTTTACCCCAAAGGACCAGATTATTGGTGCTAATTTAACTTTTACTTATTATTAGCCTTAAAAAATAAGTAAATTGTTTCACTTTCAAAATATGGATGAAACCAGAGGACATTATGCTAAATCAAAGAAGCTAGTCACAGAATAACAAATACTGTGTGATTCCACTTTATCTGTTAGTCAAATTTATAGAAGCAGAACATGGAATAATGGTGGCTGGGGGCTTCCAAGGGGAAATGGGGAGATGGTGGTCAGGGGATACACAGTTTTAGTAATATGAAATGAACAATTTCTAGAGATCTGCTATACCAAAGAGTGCCTAGAGTTAACAAAATGGTGTTTTTCACTTTAAAATGTGGTAAGAGGACAGGTTGCATGCTAAGAGTTTTTACCGCAAAGACAAACAAACAAAAAGCATGCAAGAATATCAAAAACTTTTGGAGGTGGTGGATAGGTTTGGTCCATTATGGTGGTGGTGTTATGGCTGTGAACATATATATGTTCTCATCAATCATGAAGTGTATGTTAAATATGTGCAATATTTTGTATATCATTGATAATTCAATAAAGCCTTTTAAATAGTCTTAATATAAAAATAACTTAGGGAAATATGACAAGACATTCGAGTAAGAAGATATAGCTTTTCTTCAGAATTTACTAGGTGAGAAGGAAAATATAAACGTTTTTCCTTGAATTTCTTTTCTTTCTTCTTCACAAATCTCACACTCAGCAAGGACTCTTTCCCTTGAAAACCTCAGTTATATAAGAGAATATGGAACTCAGAGGTTTTTTGTTTTGTTTTGTTTTGTTTTGTTTTGTTTTTTGGAGTTAAAATCTCACTCTGTAGCCCAGACTGGAGTGTAGTGGACGCTCCTGTCCACCACAGCCTCGACCTGCTGGGCTCCAACGATCCTTCCACCTCAGCCTTTCAAGGAGCTGGAACTACAGGCGCACTACCATGCCTGGCTAATTTTTTATTTATTGTAGAGATGAGGTCTAGCCAAGTTGCCCAGGCGGGTCTCGATCCCGCGGGCTCAGGCAATCCACTCACCTCAGCTTCCTAAGGGCGTGAGATTACAGGTTGAGCCACCGAGCCCGGCTCAGAGGCTTTTTTTTTTTTTTTAAATGTGAATACATTTTATGCTAAACTAAACCCAGTCTAACATGATACTTTTCTCTTCTAGGAATTTTCATAGTTTGGTTACTTAACCAAGCACATTTCTTTAAAGTTTGACTTGCAAAAACATCAGATGGAATAACCTTAGATTATTTGATATAATTGAATAACTCTGTCCAATGTATACAGGACACAGGTGAGCTGGGATTCAAGGTCTGAGGGTACTAGAGGAATGGGCAACCCTCTCTTAGGTGAAAACACCCTGGGAATGACAGGAGAGTCAGTCAAGGTCTCCATGGACCTCAGGAAAGTAGGACATACTGTGTATTTTAAGATGGCAAAAGACTGACCCCACATTACTCTAGAGAATTATTTTGTTCCATGTTTTGTTTGAGTCAACCCCAAATATAGGTTGAGTTTCCAACCCATTTTAAGAGTGAGCTTCTTAGTTGGAGAGTTAGTGTTCTATGGCTGCTGACACAAATCCCCACAGACTGAAGTCAGAAGGACTGAAATCAGGGTGTCAGAAGAGTCATGTTACCTCTGAAGATGCTAAGGGAGAGTCCTTTCTCACTTCTGTCCTTCTCTGGTGGCTCCAGGTATTCCTGGCTGACTGAAGTGTAACTTAAATCTCTGCTTCCATCTCCTCATGGCTTCTGCTGTGTGTGTCTTTATGTCTCATTCTACTTTATACATTTAGTATTTTGTGTTTTTGTTTTCATTTACCTCAAGTTATTTCCTAATTTGCACCAGGATTTTGCCCTTTGTTTAAGAATGTATAGACACCCACATACCTATGAAGCTCCCAGATTTCCTTCTGCTCTTGATTTCTAGTCTTATTGCACTCTAATTAGAAAAGATAGTTTTTCTGACTTCAACCTTTTAAAATAGATTAAGATTTATTTCAAGATTTGTTTGCTAATATATTATCTATTCTGGAGAATGTCCCATATACATTTGAGAAAATATGTGTTTGCTCTTGTTGGGTAGAGAGTTCTGTGTATTTTTGGCTTACAGTGTTGGTTGAGTCCTTTGTATACTTACTTATATTTGATCTGATTGCTCTATCTATTATTTGAAGAGAGGAATTGAAATCTCAAACCATCATTGTATAATTGTCTCTCTTTAATTCTGGCAATTTTTGCTTCATACAATGTGTATCTGTTTTTAGATGAGTAAACATTTATAATTGTTATATCATCCTGTTGTGTTGAACCTTGTATTAATATATAATGTCTTATACATCTCTCATATCTTTACTTGATTTAAAGTCTATTTTATCTTTTATGAGCTTTTATGCTTTAATGAGTAGCACCCATTGCATTTCCCATGTGGGTTCCAAGTTCCAAACAGAGACAAGCACCTTGCATTATGTTTTCAAGAATACCCCAGCAGACCAGTTAGAAAAGATGTATAGTAATTTGCAAATAAGGTTGACTCTGTTCCCTTTGTTTCAAGAAAGGCAACTGGATAGTGGGTTGCCACTCTTTTGGGAACACAACCACCTCACCAGGAAGAAATGGGTCTAGGACAAGTAAAAACAGCACAAATCTTCTGACCATTTTGAAGGAGATTTTTTTTTCCTTCTTCATTGGGCTTTGGCTTGGTTGCAGTAAAACTCTGTTGTTTTCAGTGCTCTACAAAATTGATCCTGCTTGTTTTGTCAACCTGTCTGTAAGGGAATACATTTCATTTTGCTAACATCACTCTAAGAATCACTTTTTTTGAGAATAACTTCATAAAATAATCTATGTAAAGGCAAAAAGAAGCAAATACAACTCACACTTCCCCCAACAAAATCTGTACAATCTTACCATATTTAAAAATACATATTCTTAAAATAGTTATTCCAAGAGTAGACTGAAAATAGCAAAGAGAAACTCAGGGAAAAAAATTAAAAATGAGATGTGAAAAACAAAGTGACATACATTTTTTCCAAAAAATTCTAATGCAAAAAGTTAATAAATAACTGCACATAGTATGTATGGGTTTATACATAGCAAACATTCAATGCAATGCTTTCATCTCTCTCATGTAGAAGACTTTAAGAGAGATGCAGAAGTAAGTAATTTTAATCTTCTTTTCTTTGACATATAATGATGATGTTAGGTCAGTTTATTATATTTTTCCTCCCTTTGGTTTAATTTTAATCCACAGTGAATGCAAAGCTTGTAAGAGATGAAATACCCTCAGTCTCTCACTTCCTTCTGTGTCAGGAGTTATAATATGTTTTAGCACCTTGTCAGGATTTAGGAAGTGTAGATGAATGAGAGGGAGGTGATGAAGTACAAGGTCTCTGTGGGAAAGAAGAATTTCATTGCTTAATTCAAGTATATTTAAATGGCAGTATTCAATGTCAGCATTGGAGAGGTGGCACAAGCCTCTCGAATATACTGCCATAGGAGCATGAACTGATATACTATCTCAGGAAAAATATGGCAGTTCATAGAAAACTTCCATGATATATATTTTTGGTAATCTCATTTCTTAGTATTCATTATCAGAAAATTATCTAAACGGTGGAGAATCTGGAGATATATAATATATGTTACATGTGCTTATCTATGACCAATAGGAATTTTTGTGTGCATAGGTGTGCATGTGTATATTGTTAGAACAGGAAAGCACTCCAATAGTAGGATTGTTAAATTGTACTAGAGCTAGATCATGTAACGCCATATAATGCTATAGATTTATAGTTGACATAAAAGCCCACTAGCATAAAATTTACCAAAAATGCAGCCCTCATAAAAGTATAAATCAAGTGATTACCTTTATATTATAAAATAAATGTGTAAGGTAGAGTTTAAGCATGCAGACTAAAAGCTAGTAGTAGATATCACTGAAAAGAGGCTTTGTCTTCCTTTTCTTCTATTACATATTGCCTAGATTTTTGTGGTTGCATTTTAAAAATTTTAATATTAAAAACATACTATTTGAAAGACACAAAATTTGGAGTTTTAAAATGAATAATATAAAGAGAAGACAAATTTACGTTCAGAGATGAAGGGCTGGACAGAAAATAAAATGAAATTGACTTCCAAGGAATAACCAAAAAAGTTCTATGATACAGAGTTATAATACATAAATTTTTTAAAAAAATATTCAGTGTGTTTAAAATAGTGGAGGATAGATCAAAATAAAGCTGGACTCATAGAGGAAAATACTCACATTTCAGATTTTTAAATTTCTTTCTGAATAATGGGCGATCCCATGCTTGGCAAGGGGAGCAGTCAGTCAGAGGAAAATTGAGAAAGAAGTGAGAATAGGTGAATGTAAGTCCAAAACAAGTGTTAACACCTATATAATGCTTGTAATGTGTTAGGCCCTGTCCCAAACAGTTAACAAATATTGACTTATTTAGCTCTCATGATAACCAAAATAAAAAAAAGTTCTATTATTTTTATGCCCATAAAGCAAAGAGAGATTTAAGAGCTTGTTCAAGATTATATGTCTTGGCTGGGATTCTAAACCTAGCCAGTAACCCCCCATGTCTGTGTTTGTTCTTAACAGTTAGGACACACAGCTTAATCCCCACATCATACAGCTGTTCTAATTTAGTCTGAATTGTTATCAGCATACAAGATAGAATAATGATAATAGAGCAAGTTGTTGAAAGATGGCTGAAAGCCAAATCCTGGAGGTGAAAGAATCTTTATATGTTAGTAAAATTTAATAATGATGGTGAATAATAATATAAACTATTAATGTTATGCACAATCTTGGCAAAGAAAATACATCAAAATAATTAATGGATTTTATAACCCAGAGGAGAAATACCTCCCCCATTGGTAAATGGGCTTACATAGAAACTTTAAATATTTGCTTACTTTTTGTTCTCTTGTATTTCACATGAAAATCCAGTGTAGAAGGGTTTAAGGCCATTGACCTCAAATTTTGATAGCAAAGTCCCCAAATCTCTTTACAAGAACTCGTGTTAGAACTTCTAGATAAAACCCACAACCAAAGTATGGAGGAAATAAAATATTTTTTACTTGTAAAATTATAAAAAGAAGGACATTTGGATACATAAAATCCAAGTTTGTGACCATCCATGGAAAATAGATCTGAAAGATTAAAAATGAGCTGCTTGGACAAGGTTCCCCTTCCACTGTAGGAGCTTTTCTGTTCTCTCAATAAATCCTGCTTTCAAAAAAAAAAAAAAATTGAGCTGCTAAAATTTCACAGCTCACTATAAAAGTGTGGCAGTCAGAATTCTATGATGGCCCGCGTGATTTCTGACACTGTGTGGGCAAACCTGGCATATTTTCTCCCCTTCAGTGTGGGTGGAACCTCTGAATATGGATTATCTGAATAGTGACTCCCTTGATTCTGTTACTTTATATGTCAAAAGGTGATGAAGTCACTTATATATAGATAGCAGCCTGGAAGGGGGGTGGGAGTCAGCTGAATAAATAGCCTGAGATAAAGCAAAGAGTCCTGGTGCGAGCGGCTTGTGGGGGCTGGGGGAGCAGGAAGCATCTATGGGTGCCCTCAAAAGCTAAACGTGGTCTCCAACAACAGCTGCTGAGTATACAGGGACTCAGTTGTACTGATTCAAGAGTTCTGCTAACAACCGAGGGGGTTGGATGGAGGGGCCCCTGTACCTGTCTTGAGCACAGTCTCAAGCTTTATTTCTGCATGTGCAACCTAAACAGAGGACCCAGGTGAGCTGTGTCCAGATTTCTGACCCACGGATGCTGTGGCTTAATAAACTTGTTTTGTTTTTAGTAGCTAAATTTGTGGTAATTTGTTACATGGGAATAATAAACAAGTACAATTAACAGGTGGAGAAAAGGGATCTTATCAGAAAGTAAAACCGAGCAACACAACTGCTTCTATTTTTTAAAATATTGTGACAAATTCTGAAGAATTATTAAAGTTATTTAGGTGTAAGGTGGCCAGTGTTGAAGTTCACTTCTCCAAATTTGAGCGATTATTCATTATATTACCTGTCCAGTACACTAAAATCATCCTCAGCTTATCATTAAATACTCATTAAATGTCCATATGCACCTGCTGCTATACAGAGCACAGGCAAAAAAAATTCAAAACAAAACTGGAAAGTTTCAGTCTTTAAAAAAGAAAACACTAACTTGTTATATGAATAGGGCTAATTTTCTCAGTAGTTCCCCCCCCCCCTTAGTCCAAAGTTTGGGGTTAAAGTGAATGAATAAAGAAAATAACTAAAGGCAATGACAAGACAGCATTCACCAAATCTGTTTTTGCACTGCAGTTTCAAGGGAAGTGTTTTTCATAGGTATCTGAGATCCCCATCGATGGGATCAGAATGCCATGAATGGGTACTGGAAACTGGGGTTTTCAAAAGCTCCTTAAACTGTAGTTCGAAGGCACAGTCACAGGTTTGGAATACAAAGAACAACAATGTCATCTAAAGTTGCATTTTCAAGTACTTTAATGATTAAATATATAAATAATTCAAATTTTCCAGTTGTTTCAGTAAATATGTATTCATACACTGGTGATCTAGAGAAGAAGAAAAGCATTATCTTGGCCTTCATGATTTTCACAGTGTAGGGTAGTAATTGCTATACCGTTTACCATCACATGAACAGAGTGCTTTGAGAATGTCAAAAAATGTGCAGTTGGGATTCCCTGAAATAAGAAATATGATTAGATGGGAGAGAGAAACTTAACAGACGAACCATGTTTAAGCAGGACCTCAAAGTTTCCATAAATTGAATCAATATAAACAAGTTACTTCTGCTGTCACTCATGCATCACACATTCATGAAGAGCCTGAAAGACAGTTGGGTATCAGTTAAGAGTTTGCCTCAGCCTGTCATCCCAGCACTTTGGAAGGCCGAGGTGAGTGGATTGCCTGAACCCTCAGGTTCAAGACCAGCCAAGACAATTTGGTGAGACCGCGTCTCTACAATAAATTGAAAATCAGCCGGGCATGGCAGCACGCCACTGTAGTTCATGCTACTGCGCAGGCTGAGGCAGAAGGATCACCGCCAGAGACCAGCAGGTTGACCCTGGGGTGGCTGTGAGTGTTCCACTGACCCCCAGTCTGGGTGACGAAGTGAGACTACGACTCAATTTAAAAAAAAAGAGTTTGCAATCAGTCAGAGACAGATTGATTTCTTAATTCTGTGATTTCCAATGGTCCTTGTTTCTTTTTCCTTTTTTATTTCATTGGATGAGGATAATTACCCCATAGAAGATAATATTTGTGATAGTTATACATGAGTGAACCCCTATCACGTTTTCTGATACATACTAAGAGCTGGATTCATATGAGTGGTCATCATATAAATTAGCAATGTCACTACTGCCTCTGCTACAAGGCTATTTAATTATATCATAAAGGAAGATGAGAGACAGACCTCACCCTGGTCTTTGGAGAGCCTGCTTTAGAAACATAAACACAATTTTGGGTGCACAGCTACTGTAATAAGAGGAATGGCACAAAAACAGAGAGTGTGAATTTTTTTTCCTGGAGAAGTCAAGCAAAGCATTCACAAAAGGGGATATTTTAGGTAAGTTTTGAGTATATGGTCAAAGCTTACCAGACAGATAAGGAGAACTATGAAAACAGTGTATTCTAGATAAAGGTAAAGAAGTGTCAGAAGTATCTATACCTAGAAGAAGCTTTCAGTTAACATGATCTTTTCCTTAAATTTTTTTAGTGCATTAATTTAGTACAGTTTAGTATACAATCTCCACAGATAATTTTTAAGCATATCAGTAGATAAGCATATCACATTTTTGTTGTTATTTCTGTAAAGAGTTACTTCCCAAATAAAATGAACAAATATGTTTTGGTGTTTACTTGAAAGCATTTGTTTAGCAGCATTGAGTGCCATCCATGCACTTGGTCCTGGTCACTGATAGTGGAAAATGCGCTATCACAACACAGGTACTAAAATCTGAATCATTTAATAAACATATAAGAAATTTTGTGGGTTGTGTACAAGTATACGAATTATACACAAAAGAAATATCTCGTCTTTTGGGAAACTAGTCCCCAAATTCAAAGGGATTCTTTTTACTGTGGAATCAGTATTGTAAAGAAGTCACATGGAGTAATAAACAAGTCTCACTCCTTTCTCCAAGTGCTTTGAGTCTTTTATGATCTCTGCATCCAAGGAGGATTACGTAAGGACATCTTCCATTTCCTTAGACTTCTACTATATAAGATTCAGTGTCCACTGGCTGGCTATTGTCCATGGATCATAATTATCTTGATACAGATATATATTATCTTTATATAGACATATGCAAATTATATGAATACATAATGTGAATCAGAAAGAGAAAAAAACTAAGTTAGAAATAATTTTATTTATTTTTAATAAAAAATGTTACTGTATCATAATTCTGTGATTATATGAAAGCAGTAGGAGTATGAAGTCTTCTAGTAAATGGTGGCTGATGTTTCAACCAATCAACTTATTCATGGACCCAGCTGTATCTATTGCTATGGTGAAGATCAGGAATTTGTGCCCATAAAAATGACAGATTTTGCACCAATTATCGCATATAGGTTATGTAAATCCAAATAGTTCAGGGCACATTAAAATGTTCATTCACCCAATCCACATATGTTTGATAGCCAGAGACTTTTTTGTAGGACCAATAACTCTTGATCTGGCTCCATAAATTAGGAATACCTCTGGGGACAGGGGGAAAGAGAGACTAAAACTAAACTGTTGCATTAAAAAAATATATTACCTTGGTATGGTTGTTGGTTCTTGACTTAACCAAATAACTCCTGTTAAAATAAAATGTTATATTAACATAAAGCATTGGCAAATGTTCTGCTATGCTACTATGCAGTGCATGGATTCTTCAGAGAATAACTTGGCATTTTCAAAAGTGAATTATTTCCTTATAGACTTGATTTACCCAGTGATAAATTATTAGTGGTTAGCCTACAAATTTGATTATTAGGGCAGTTAAGGGGCAGGATAATACACGGGACTCCAGATAAATAGTGGTAAAATGTTCACATTCTCAAATGCTTACAATGAGATTAGTTCTAAAACAAATCTTGAAATACTTTTAGCTGCTATAGAAAGTGGTATACTGTGGATGCCATGTGAGAGTGGTATTTCTGTCAATTAAATCATCATCTTTTTTTTTTATGTATCACCACTGTGAGTTTTGAGAATTTTATTTTCTCAGACTGGATGGCTGTTGGTGAATTCTTTCAGATCCCATGCAAAAAAAGTGTGGGGTGTTCAACAAGGGTACCTGCATAATGAACATTAGTACCTAGCCCTGAATTGTACCCTACATCTTTAAAAATTTTTTTTAAAAATTAAAAAAAAAGTGTCACCCAATTTGAGGACTGAAGTGCTGTCTAAGATCTAAAACAAAAAATACAACAAACCAACCAAACAAAACGAGTTATGAATCTACAGACTCTATAATACTGAGTGACCTATCACAGAAACAAAGAACTGAGTATCACGTTCTCACTCATAAGTGGACCTTGAACAAATTTATTGTAATACTATAAGGCCAGGATTGGCAGTAGTGGGAATCTGTCAGGAAGTGGGCGGTGGGGGGGATGGGAGGAGACACACCTCATCAACAAGGGTACCTGCATAATGAACACTTGTATACCTAACCCTGAATTGTACCTCACATCTTTAAAATAAAAATAAATTATTAAAAATAAAAAAACATATGGAACATAAGGTTGTAACACAGTCTTCCTTCAATTCAAGCATTAAAAATAAACCTATACAGCTAGTAATACCTTTAAAATAAAATATGAAAATAATTCAATTATTATGTTTCACAGTTGAGCTCTGTTATACTTGCAGAATTGTATGATTTGCTGTTGTCATATTTTTAAATGTCACCTTTATATAGAAATATATGATTCAAATTGTTGGTTCAAAAACAAATGTAAAACTCTTTTTAAATCTGTGCAGTATGTTTATTTTATTTGAAAATTTCATAAATGTTAAATTTATTTTATTAACTTGTATTGGAAAGGATTGATGATTTATGAATACGTTGGTTTGATTAAGTATTTGACAACTTTGACACAGTTGTCAAATTCTGTCTAAAATGAACTCATTTCACAGCAATAACATGGTAGATGTATTGTTATTAAAGTAAGAGTACATGTTTATTTATTTGTTTGAATTTATTTATTTTCAGTCATAATCTTACTGTCACCCAGGCTGGAGTGCACTGGCATGATCACAGTTCACTGCAGGCTTGACCTCCTGGGCTCAGGTGATCCTCCGACATCAGCCTCCCAAGTTTCTAAGACTAAGGACTCGCCACCATGCCGGGATTTTTGTTGTTGTTGTTGTTTTCTTTTCTGTAGAGTCTTGGATCTCACTATTTTGCTCAGGCTAGTTTCAATCTCTTGGACTCAAGTAACCCTTTTCCTTCAGCCTGGCTCCTAATGTGTTGGGATTTTAGGCGTGACCCAGCCCACCCAGATGAATGAGTGAACATAATTAAAAACTGTTACCTTATTTTGACTACCTAAAAATAATATTCTTGAATAACCATTAGGGTCTTGAGGTAGGAGTAATTTCTGAATGAATATATGCATTTAGGTCATATCATTCTCAAAAACCAAAGGACTTAATTCTTGCTATTAAAAAATGACTTCTATTCTTTTCCCCCTAATTTGTGAATGTACTCCATTTCACATTTCTCATTTGACAAATGAATATTTAAAAATCACAATAAGAAAATTATCTCACTTTATTATTTTTAGTTTCAGTACACTGCATAAAATTAAGTCAAATTTACAGGTAATACATTTCTGATCTACAGTCTCTCTACTTCAGTACTACAACTGATAATTTGAGTAATCATCTTGTTGAAATGGGTAAGGAATTTTGGCTTATTTGCAAAAGAATATGCTTTTAAGGAGGAGACAGAGGTAGAGACAAAGAGACATGTGTTTTTCTGCTCAGATTATGTGATGTAAAATGTCTGTTCTTGCATTACATTTTAAAAAGTTTTGGTCACTGTTCAGCCCATTCCCCTATCTCTGAGAAAAGATATCTCAACTCCAAGATAAAATGCTGTGTTAAGTCTCTATTACATATGTCTTACTGTGGTTGATTATTTCATCTTGATGCTTGCCTGACAAATACATATAGATATATTTTAACTCAAGAGTTTATGAAGTCCATCTCTTGATAGAGCCTTAGAATAAGGTTTATGAGTTTCTGCAGCTAAATTTTCTGCAGATACCCCAGTGCATGTCCTTTCTAAGAACTGGATACACAAGTCTTTCTCTTTATTCTCTGAGACACCTGAATATCTTCCCAATGTACTCTCATTTTACATAAAATACACCTGAAAAATGTCTGTAGACTCACTTGATATAGTAGACACCCAATAACAAACAACCCAAAACTCAGTGTCAGAAGGTGCACTGTTAACTGTCTTGTTTTTGGAGAAGAGAGTGTGGGAGGCATGACAGGACTTTAAACACAATGAAGAATTTAGTTGCTATAGGGAAACTTTAAAGCAGACAAATGCTGCATGTTAAATCCCAGGAAAAGACCGACACTTACTTGGTACAAGGTCATCAATAGCTGTCCTGAGACACAACAAACACCATCATACACTGAAGTGTTCAGTTTTTTTAAAATTTCAGCCTTAAGAGGAAAAAGAAAGTTTATCTTCCCTTGTGGGCATAGAAGCATATGTCAGAGAGTCATTCTGGAGAGACTGGTCAAATTGTGCCATTTACATAAAGGATGACTTTGGTGACGGGTGTAAACAAAAGGACACTCATTGAAAAGCTTGAAAAAAAAGTCAATACCAGGTAAAGAACAAGGGAATGATGTGTTTTTATATTTAATCATTTTTAAGGACCAGAATAACTGTGTAAGAGGGAATACAAGTCCAGATATATGGGAGACATTCCCTTTTTAAACTGGTGTAAAGCATTGGAATGAGGCAGCGAGTAGAGTGATATTGATTGATTCACTCGTAATTAAACAGAGTGTGAAAAGCAGGCTATAATTGCCAAGATGCTCTTAAGCATGTTTACCTTCTGTGGGTAACTAAAAAAAGAGACATAAACATGGTAATTAAAGGGTTATTTTTTGTCCTTCATATCCAAGGATGTTATTACTGAAGAACAACCTGATTTGTATATGATTAGAGTAAAATAATGGAATTTTTTATTTTCTGCTGCATTAGAAGGGATCATTGGTATAGGTAATTGACCATTGCACATAATTAACACAACAGGGACTGGTTTTTAAAAGAGTCAATGCCTCTGCCATTATATCTGTGCAGGAGTTCACCTTCATTCTTTTAGATTTATGCTATGCAGCTTCATAAACCATTCAAAGTCAAGCATTGACAGTTCTGTGCCATACTGTCTGCTAAGACTCAAAATGCACACCTAGATACTAGTATAATAGCTGTAGTATTAGTTGTATCTATTGAGCTCAATTTATCTTTTTAATAATATCTATGGTTGGTCTCTGCTGTGGTCTAAATGTTGGTATCTCTCCAGAATTCATTTTAGACCTTAATACCCAATGTGATAATATGAAGAGGTGGAACTTTGAGAAGTGGTTATAATAGTCATGATACCTCTTCCTTCACGAATGAAATTAATGCCCTTATAAAAGTGACTCAAGCAAGGTCCCTTCCACCCTTCCACTATGTGAAGATGAGGCAAGAAAATGTCATCTTTACAGTAGAGGTCAAGCTCTCAACAGACACTGAACCTGTTGGCACCTTAATATTGAAATTGCCAGCCGGGCTCGGTGGCTCAGCCTGTAATTCCTTGCTTTGGGAAGCTGAGGTGAGTGGATTGCCTGATCCAGTGGGTTCGAGACCCGCCTGGGTAATTTGGCAAGATCTCATCTCTACAATAAGTCAAAAATTAGCCGGGCATGGTAGCGCACGCCTGTAGTTCCAACTACTTGGAAGGTTGAGGCAGAAGGATCGCCAGAGCCCAGCAGGTCGAGGCTGCGGTGGCTGGAGTAGCCACTGCACTGCAGTCTGGGTGACAGAGTAAGACTCCAACTCAAAAAAAAAAAAAAAAAAGAAAGAAAGAAATTGCCAGCATCCAGAACTGTGAGCAATACAGTTCTATTGTTCACTTATCAAATTGATCACATTTTGTTATAGAAGCCTGGACATACTAAAAAAGTCTTAATCTTTAGAATTTCGTGGAGCAGAAAGAGATGAAGAATGGAACCAATGTAGTGCAATAGATGCACAATTGACCCTTGAACAACACAGGGGTTAGCAATGCCAACCCTGCACAGTTGGAAGCCCACCTACAACTTTTCACTGCCCCCAAATTTAACTACTAATTAGCTTACTATTAGCTGTTACTATTAGTAATTACTATTGTTGATCAAAAGGCTTACTGATAACATAAGCAATCACTTAATACATATATGACATATGTATTGTATGCTCTATTCTTCCAATAAACGAGACAATAAAATGGTATTATGTTTATTGCAGCACTATTCACAGTAGCAAAAACATGGAATAAACCCTTCTGTCCATTGAAAATGGACTAAATTTTAAAAAATGTAGTGCATATACTCAATAGAATATTACACAGCCATGAAGAAAGACAAAATCATGGATTTTGCTGCAACTTGGATGGATTTAGAATTTATCATACTCATTGATCTATCACAGAAAAAAAGAACTCTCTACCATATGTTTTCACTTATAAGGGAACTCTGAACACTTATCATAATACTATAAGAAAGGGATTGGCAGTAGCAGGACACTGCTAGGAGGAGGATCGATAAGTGCACCTAATCCTAAACCAGTTGAAGTGAGGACCAATGGGGGCCCAAACTTCACCTGTACGTTGACCACTTAAGTACCTAATCTTGAATTGTACCCCACATCCTTAAAGGAAAATAATTTTAAAAAGAAAATTATAAGGACAATAAAGTGTATTTACTATTTATTAAGTGGAAATGGATCATCATAAAGGTCTTTATCCTCATGGTATTCATGTTGAGCAAGCTGAGAAAGAGAAGAGGAGATTTTGTCTTGTTACCTCAGAGGTGGTAGAAGAAAATACTCATAAAAGTGGACCCATGCAGTTCAAGCCCATGTTATTTAAGTGTCAACTGTAGTTTCCTAATGTGTAGTTACATTAAATAAACAAAACAGAAATATTATACATAGGAATAAATAAAAGTTTGGAATTACTTACCAACATTCTTCAGTTAGAATACTGGTGGAGCATTTATTTTTAGATAGTGTTATTTAGAGTAGAATTTTGTTCTTATTTCTGATTTACATTTTATGAATATGAAACTCAGTTTTCAGTTACTACTAATATCACAACCATTAAAAATAAACATTTGGATCAAGTGAGACTTCAATAAGATGTTTCTATTTTTCCATTTTGTGTTGTTAATTGCTATTATACAATCTGTGCAACAAAGGAACTGCATTAGGTGACATTCTCTTACCATCATGCCTTGCTAAACCATAATTGTCAGTTTAAATACCATACAAATTTAAATATACGTCTTGGTAATTTTATGCAATACAATTGGAAAATATGGTCACCTAAATTAATACAAATATTGTTTCCACTTTTTCTAATTTTATGCAATACTCTTTTCCTATTTATTAAAGTTGTTAAAACTCTAAACCATTATATTATACTAAGAGTGAGATTGGCTATCATTTCTGCTTCAGATTATATTGGAAATGACGCTGAAATTTCATAAATAATAAGTTATTATGCCGGAGACCAGCTCCAGCAGGGTTCAGGGTACCCCAAAGGTGGAGATGGTGTCGGTGATTGGGGGGAAGAAGAGAGAAAGAGAGAGAGAGAGAAAGAAAGAGACTGGACTCCAGTCTAGTGCAGAAGCAATGTGTGTTATTGGGAACTACAATGGGTCTTTTATACACAAAATCAGATGTGGGAGGGGTGTCCCCCACCCACCAGAAACCTTAATCCATGAAAACCTAATCAATGATTGCCTTTAAACCCTTTTCATAAGATAATCTTAAAATCCCATAACAAAGGATAACCTAATCCATGACTGATATATTCTATAAACCTTTTTCATCCTAAACTGATTGATTTATGCCAAGTTAAACAATTCTATAGAAGCTTAAATATTTACTTTACAAACGAAAGTGGCCCATCCCAGAATGTTTAGAATGTGGCCCAGTTCAAAGTTCACAGTGGGCTACCTGCAAGTAACCCAGCTGCATTCTTTCCACAAAATGGCTGTCTTCTAAAACTATATTCTATAATTTACACCTTCAATAAATCCTAAGATCATGACCCAGAAACCTGTGACCAATACTAAGGCTCTTAGATGTGACACGAGTTTAAATTATAAGTTGTGTGAAAGCCAAAACTGCAGTTTGTGGAAGAATGGGAGCAATGAGCTTCTAAAATTAGCTTGTGATCGTCCCAATCTCAGAGTTTCTATGTTTTGAGCTCACAGGAGCTTAATCTGGTTAGTACTGAGTAGAAAGGGGGAGGAAATGGGGTCAATAGCTCCCGAACACATCCTAGTGGTCTCGGGGTCACCGGCCCTTCCTGATCCCTAACGATCAGTGGGCCTCCATGGCCGGTTCCCAACACTATTAGACAAATATTTTTAATAGAAAAACTTTTTAGATTAAAAAAATTTTTATCTATCATGACAAGATAAATGGGTGAAGTTAGAAGTAGCATTGTTTTCTCTATGATCTGTTGAGATGATTGTATAAATGTCGATATAGTTAATTATAGTGATATATTATCTGATGTTGAACCATCCTTGTAGTCCTACTGCAAAAATCAACCTTTTCATGACTGTGTATGTGCAGGTATATGTGGTATGTGCTGCATTATGTTTTTCGAAAGGATAGCCTGAAGTGCTAACCCCTTGTTTCTCAGAACATTATCTTGTTTGAAAATAAGATCACTGCAGATGTAATAAGTTAATTTTTATTATTAGTTTTTAGTTAGGGTATCACTCCATCACCCAGGCTGGAGTGCAGTGGCACGCTCACGGCACCCCAGCGTTGACCATCTGGACTCCAGAGATCCCTCTGCCTCAGCTTTCCAAGTAGCAGGAACTACAGGGGCACCCTTCCATGCCCAGCTAATTTTTGCTTTATGTAGAGACGAAGGTTTGTCAAGTTGCCCAGGCTGGTCTCAAATCCACATACAGGCAATCCACTTGCCTTGGCCTCCCAAAGTGCTGAGATTATAGGCTGAGCCACCGAGGCTGACCTAATTTGTTCATTGAAGATGAGTTTATACTGTAGGAGAATGGATGCTCGATCAAATATGACTGGTGTTCTTATAAGGTTAGCAAAGATACGGAGACAAAGATGCACAAGAAGAGGAGGCAATAAAGGCAGAGATTAAAGTGATCCATCTACAAGCCGAGAAGCACCAAGAATTCCCAGCAAACACTAGAAGTTAAAAGAAAATAATGGAACAGATTCTTCCTAGATACTTCAGGGAGCAAAGCTATACCAAAATCTTGATTTTGGATTTCTAACCTTTTCAACTATGAGAGAACTGAGTACTGTAGTTTTAAGCAGTCCTGGTTTAAGTTGATTTGTTACAGAAGTCTACAAAATGAATATAGTACACATGTGTATATACATGTGTGTAAGAATATATCACAGCCGGGCTCTGTGACTCAGCCTGTAATCCTGTGCCTTGGGAGGCTGAAGTGAGTGGATTGCCTGAGCCCACGGGTTTGAGACCCGCCTGGGCAACTTGGTGAGACCTCATCTCTATAATGAATCAAAAAATTAGCCGGGCGTGGTAGCGCGCGCCTGTAGTGCCAGATACTCGGAAGGCTGAGGCAGAAGGATCGCTGGAGCCCAGCAGGTGGAGGTAGCGGTGGCCGGGAGCAGCCACTGCACTTCAGTCTGGGCCACAGCGTGAGACTCCAACTCAAAAAAAAAAAAAGAATATATCACTATAAATATAAATAAATCATGTGCAGTTCTAATCTTTAATAACTTCAAAAGTATGTTCGGCACACATTTTTTAAAAAAGTTATTTTGAAATTTTATAAATGTTGAAAGAAAATGTTTAATTTTATTTGTGTTCAGTTTTCCTGTCTTCAATTAAAAGGATTGAAGCAAAAGTTTAAAATTAGAAACAATATTACTTATAAAATTATTACATTTTTGACTTATGATTGAATACAGAAAGATGATTCAAATATTACTCTGGACTTTACAACTAAAAGTTAAGCTAAAAGTTGAGCAATCTACAAAATTGCAAATTTAATCTATCTGAGAGCTGAAGTCATATGCAACTAACTAACCTGCAATCTATGGGAAGACAAGCAGGGCCCAAGAGAGATGAGTGAGCGTATTTGTTTATCTGAGCAGACATCAAACACCTTATGACACAGTAAGAGTAATTTCATTCTATTTTGTAACAAATTGATAAATGCCAAGCATGGGCTAACATGAAGAGCAGAGTCTTTGGACACTGCAGAAGTAGTGTTGGGGCATGTAGCATCACACCTACTTGGAGACTTTCTCTACAGGCCTTACAAGGAGTCCTGGGAGTAGGTTAAGAAACGGAGAGAATTTCTGTTTTGGCCCTGGACTGGAAAAGGGAACAACCGGCTGCTGTGAGAAGAGCATGAAACCCCATTAAATCCACTTTCCTGTTTCTTCTATACAACACAAGCTTTTCAACTGCTGGGAAAGGGCAGCAAACTCTGTCACCTTCAGGGCATGGGTGAAGACCCAATAGACCTTAGCAAAAACAATTTTTAAAATAACAAACAGTCTTCTACCTCTGGAGAGGAGCATGAAAACTTTCTGAGGTCAGATCAAAAAGGACTCTCTATTTTGAGGAAATAGCAGATTGACTGAGAAAGTCCCCCCTGAGACCCAAAGATGTGTCACATGTCTGTATCTGAGGCAAAGTTAGAACAGTAGAAATAATCTTCCCTTCCCCTTCTGGGCTAACACTTATCACCCGTCAGTCTCAGCTGTGCAATTTTAAGAGGAAGGCAAGCACTTGGAGAGAGAACCCCACCCCCCGCCGCCTTGAAATCCTGGAGCCAAGACTAGACCTACAGCTGAGGGTGGAGCAGATACCTTGATGCCAAATGCTAAGCACAAGGTAGAATGAAAGGCATTTCATGTCTACGGTATGCTAAAGAATAGCCATAGCAACAAGAAAATTGAAACCTAACTCACCTCCTGACTAGAGAAACTCAACATCTCAAAACAAAAGCAGAAGAATACACATTCTAATTCCAGACACACATATTGTTTACCTATCTACATTGTCCTCCACAAAATGGTTAAATATCAATTCCAAACTACAATACACAGAGAAAAGAAACTAAAGCCAACAAACAAAACACTTAAGAGGTAACAATGATCCGTAGAACTAGGCTCCAATAGGACCAGGTGTTTGACAGGCATTTAAAATAACAAGGGTCTGCTGAAACAGCTAGACAACATGCGTAAAAGGTTGTCAGTCTTGAGCAGGGATAGGGACATTTAAAAAATCAACTGGGAATGCAAAAAATAAAAAGCACTGTGATATAGATAAGAAATGTCTCTGAAAGATTCATTAGTAGACTTGACTGAGCTGAGGAAAGATTCGGTGAACTTGACAATAGGTTAATACAAATTATCCAAATGAAAATACACAATGAAAAAAATGGAATATGCTTTATTTATTTATTTTTATTTATTTATTTATTTTGAGTTGGAGTCTCACTCTGTCGCCCAGACTGGAGTGCAGTGGCCGCTCCCGGCCACCGCAGCCTCGACCTGCTGGGCTCCGGCGATCCTTCCGCCTCAGCCTGCCAAGTAGCTGGAACTACAGGCACGCGCTACCACGCCCGGCTAATTTTTTGATTTATTGTAGAGATGAGGTCTCGCCTACCCAGGCAGATCTCGAACCCGCAGGCTCAGGCAATCCACTCACTTCAGCCTCCCAAAGGCATGGGATTACAAGCTGAGCCACCGAGCCTGGCGGAATATGCTTTATTAAAATGTCATGCATATAATAGGCACATTAGAAATATAAATAAGTAAATTTCAAATAATTTATCAAAGCATAAAACTAAACTGAAACTTTTAGAATTACACATATACACATACTCCTAGACACACATATATGTAGACACAAACTGGTGTTTAATTGGCTAATATTTTAGTTGCCTCTTTCCTTTCCATTTTATTTATATATGAGCAGATTCAATGTTTTGTATGTATTATCTTGCCCAAGTTTTTTGATTTTTAAGATTTTCCTGATGTATTCATTTGTTTCTATAAGGCTAGTGTTATATGTTCTTAAATGTTTGGGTAAAACTCATTTTTGAAAATAAAATATTCTGTGAGGTCCAATCTGTTAATGATGGTTCAAATCTTCTAGATACTTACTGACTTTTGGATGTATGATTTTTCTAGTAGATACTAAAAATGCTTTGTTAAAATATTTTATTATACCTTTGTTTATTTCTTTTGTAATTTTGTCCACATATAATTTTATGTATTTTGAAGTTATGTTATTAGGTTCATGAAAATATAAATTGCTATATTTTATGGTACAGTGACCAGTGACTTTTTTTATCATTATAGCGTATCTTTATCTCTAGTAATAAAAAATAATTTAATTAATAAAATAAAATATTCTACCCTAATATCTTTTCCAGGGAATACTTAACTTATTTGAAGGAATTCCACTTTTTGAAATTATTTTATATCATTTTGGTAGTTTAATTTTTTCTATAAAAATTTTTACTTGATCTAAGTTGTAAAATGGGCTATCTTAAATTTTAATAGAATTATTATTGTTGCTATTATCATTATTATTTTCTTCACCCATCCTAATTAGCATTTTATAAGTTATAAATATTTTCTTCTTTTTATGTGATTTAAGTAAACACTTATCGTACATACTTAACTAATTATTTAAACATCTATGAAGCTATAGTTAAAATTAGATTTTATTTTGGTCACTTGTGAATTCTTTCTTGCTAGGACATTGGAGATATCACAGATATAGGGACATGGTTGAATAAATGGTGCTGCCAAGCCCTAGTTGTAAGGAATCTATCCTTCCATGATCCGTAGAATCAGCTAGAGTATATTTTCTTTCAGTCATTTTACCAAAAAAGTCAAACGTATACATAAGACCTGATTTCCAGATGACTCTGGATTCTATCCCAACCTTGTACCAAATATTTTATGATTCAAAATACCCTAGTGCTTTCTGTCAGTCGCTCTTTGTTTCAAAATTTGGCACATGCATGTTAAAATTGTGGTGACTATCACTGTTTTGAGGTATATAGTCTATGAAAAGTTTTCATTGACTTAAAGATGATAAAGTAATTTTATTAGTATCACATTACAGTGTATGAGAATGTAAATCTCTAAAAAGAGATTGTTTTTTCGTGTTTTATTCCCTAATCTACATCCAGTACTTAGAAAAGTCTCTAGAATCTAGTGAGCACATATTCAAATTAGTTAAATGAATGGATTATTATTTTTTTGAATCTATCCCGTATATAGACTAGAAGTAGTATGATGTTTAGGACATGACTCACAGACGTAAATAAGCCCATAAATGAACAATTATTGGATAAAATTGCCCTAGAGCTAAAGCATTTTATTTTAGTGATGACTTCTTTGAATTCATCAGACTTTATCGTGAAGCTAATGTAAACCATCCCTGCCTTCTCTTCTATTTGTGTGCAAATACAGATACTGTGTTGAGTGCATTCACATTTTTTAAAAATTTAATCCTCATGCATCCTTAGAATATATATATGTGTGTGTGTGTGTGTGTGTGTGTGTATGTGTGTGTGTGTGTGTGTGTGTGTCTGTGTGTATTTGATGTGTTTATATGTGCATGTACAAATTTTGCAAACAAGGAATTAATTTGCTAACACCAGTTAATGTCACAGCTGATCTGTAAAAATCCTATACTGCATAGCAAACAGCTATTTCTAGCCACTTCTGTAGTTTCTACTCAACTGACTTGTTTTTTTTTGAGTTGGAGTCTCACTCTGTCGCCCAGACTGGAGTGCAGTGGCCGCTCCCTGCCACCGCAGCCTCGACCTGCTGGGCTCTGGCGATCCTTCCGCCTCAGCCTTCCAAGTAGCCGGAATTACAGGCATGAGCTACCACACCCGGCTGATTTTTTGATTTATTGTAGAGATGAGGTCTCGCTGCCCAGGCGGGTCTCGAACTCTCGGGCTCAGGCCTGACTTGTTTTAATGGTTATCTTTTCTTGACTTGTCTCTGTCCCATACTTGATTAAAGCGGTTTATGAGTTCCTAGAACCCAAGAAAATTATTTATTATTGACCTGGGTATTGTTGATTTGGGCCAAATTGGACATGTGTTTGTCTTTAGTGACTAAGCCAGAAATAAGACTTGCATCAATGAGCCTGCACCCAAGCCTGGTGGATAGTGTACATCTGATACCAATAGGATGCTTTCTGGGAAGGCGATGATCTCCTTTAATGCACTGTGTGAAGAGACATAAAAATAAAACCTGGTCATAACAACTCTATCTAATAGTAATGTCGTTAAATATACAGAGATGTTGGAAGAAGGTTATTACCCACTATCTGTAAATGAAATAAAGGAAAGCTGATATGAGCAAGATTTTTTGATATCATATAAAACAAGAGAACTGACTCAAAATATCAATCTTTTAAGGTTAGCTAGCACTACCTTGAATAAAATGCACTTTGGAGAGAGTAAATATTCTAAAGGAAGTTTGTGAAGTGAAAGTATCAACACTGTAGGCTGAATACTTCACATATTCTGAAACACACCATCCATTCTGAGAACCATCAAAGTATGAGGCCATGGTAGGATCACTTCATAGTAGTATTCAAAAACAGAAAAGCACAGTAACATGTTTACTTCATTTAATTTGTAGTAAGGTGAAAATTCTGGGTGAGACTATTGAGCCTTACTTATAACCTCAAATTCTGTTATTTGACTTTTACGTAGTGCCTCGTCCTTAGTGTCCATTGCTTCTACAAAAATGAACCAACAAACGAAAACAAAAAACAAAAACGAGCTTGAAATGTTCAAATAAAAATCTTATAGCATAACATTTTTTTTCAAATTATAGTAGGCTACATTGTTCCTATAAAAAAAAAAAACTTGTGAGTAATGAGTCTAGAAAAATATTGAATTAGGTATAATTCTAAGAGATTTAGAATATCTTGTCAGAAATCCTATAATTGCTTTACTTGAAAATGTAATAATATTTTTAAACCAACATATAAAAGTCCATAAAAATGTTATTATTAACCAACGTCTTTGTCACTTTAATGCACTCATCTTACAAAATTAAACTACTTATTTTAATAATATGTAATTTTAATTGGTAGTGACAGTCTCTTTCATGACTACATGTAGGGACATTTCAAAATCACATAACCTTCATTTTTAAGCTATAAGATCACTTAGCATTCTATTTTATTACTAGAAAAAAAGGTAATTTTATTGAAAAAATAAAATTTCAATCTATCTTAAATTTTGTTTTAGTATGGAAATAAGTGTACATTTAACACAAAAAGAAAAAAAGAGAGAAACTATATAGCATCATAGAAAGTTATTTGATCCTGGGCAGAAATACTAGAAAGACTACTGGTCATGAAATCTTATGAAAATATGTTCACCAAGAAATAATCACTCTATATTTTGATGTCATTTATTCCAACATTTTACCATATATACAGAGATTTAATACACCAAAGAGTTTCATATCGCTCCCCTATCAACACTGTACAGTAAGTATAGTTATAATGCAATATATGTGAGCCTAAAAATCACCATTCTATACAAAAACCATACAAAACACACATACTCACACATAAACACATAGGGATTATGGAAAAATTAGAGTTAGGAGAACACCACACTAAAACTTTGATATTAGGCTGGGCATGGTGGCTCAAATCTGTAATCTCAGCACTTTGGGAAGGCTAGGTGAGAGGATTGCCTGAGCTCAGGGGCTCAAGATCAGGCTGGGCAACTTGGTGAGACCGCGTCTCTACAATAAATAAAAAAATAAACCGGGAACGGTGGTGGGTGCTTATAGTTCCAGCTGCTTGGGGGCTATGGCGGAAGGATCACCTGAGTCCAGCAGGTTGAGGCTGCAGTGGCTGTGAGCGTACCCAATGCACTCCAGCCTGGGCGAAAGAGTGAGACTCCAAGTCAAATAAATAAATAAATAAAACTTTGATGGTGTCATGTTAATAAAAGATAGTAATCTACTTAAAATGGTGATAGTGTTTTGTAAGTTAAATTATCAAAGAATATGCAAATATTACAATAAATATGGCACCCTGTCTTTAAAAGTTTCTTAAACTTATATTCAAAGGAAGCATTTCATAAAGGACTGGTATCAAAGCATACAAAAACTCTTAATATTCAATAAGAAAATAAACAACTAGATTAAGAAAATGGACCAAAGGCCTTAACAGACACATAACAGAAGAAAATATACAGATGGCAAATAATCATATAAAAAATGATTATTAAAATAATATGAATACTACATTGTTGTCCAGAATCTCTATGCTGTAGACACTCCCTGCCCATTAGCCATTTAGTTGCCATCTAGGTTGTCAGACCTACAGATCAAAACAACACAATATAATAAGAACAGTAAGATATTTGGAGAGAGACCACACATTACATTTATTACATCAAATTTTTATAATTGTTTTATTTTATTATTAGTTATTGTTGCTAAACTCTTACTATGTCTAGTTTATACATTAAACTTTATCAGAGGTCTGTATGTGTAGGAAACTTGATAATATTTATGGTTTCAGACATCCACTGGGTGTCTTGAAATGTATCCCCTGTGAATAAATGCTGACTACTGTAAGTTATTTCTAATTTTGTATACTATAAGTGTTTTAGAATAAAGATATTTTAAAAGCATTTATGATAATAAATAAATGATAAATGTTATATTGACATTTAACACTGACATATCAATATTTATCTAGCATACATTGATAAAGTGAGCAGTTAAAAATGAGAGCATTGAAGTCAATTCTGACTCTATAACTTAAAATTTATGTGAACATATATAAATTACTGAATACCACAAAGACTAAATGTCTTTGTATATAAAAAAGAGATAAAAATATTATCTACATTTTAGTGTTATAGATAATTTAAAGATAATAACATTTGCAAAACTATCAGGTGAGCATTAAGAAATATTATGCACTTAATAAATGCTAACTACAGAAATATAGTCTAAAAAGTTCAATAATCTGTGCTGAATATTAAATAGTTACTAGGTTTCCAAATACATTTTAGCAAGTTACTTTCCAAAACCAAGTGTAAGAGAACACATAGCCCAACATTATTTGAAAACAATTTGCTGTTTTAAATTATGTATTTCCCTTTCTTTGCCTATGAGTAATGATGAATATATTTTCCTAGGATATTTCTCTTGTGGCCTGAACTTTTTCCTATTCTACCTTATGTCTCCTTTACATTTCCATATCTTTTGCATCTATGTTACTATCTTTGGATTTAAATTTGGAAGCACATTTAATGGTTCCCCTGTCTTTCTTATTTTCTCTTAAATGTCTGATTTTTATCTCGTGCCCATGATTTTTCTTGCTTTGTGTCATTTCTGCTGTCTTTCACCTCTTCATTAAAAAACTGTTAAAGAAAGTTTGTGTGTAGGCCTTCTTGTTACCCATACTAAAAGGAATTCTATTCTTTTCTGCAATCTCTGTCCATATCACTTCCTATTCTATCCAGCGTCATGTGTTCCTAAGTCAGGTAAAAGTAAACATAAACTTGATAAGTGACAAATGCAGGAAGCCAGGAAAGTTGGCTGAATTTATATAATAGCACTTCTGGATTCTTTTTTTTTTTTTTTTAATTTCAAGACTTAAAATGAGACAACATGCACTGTGTTTTTGAAGAGGATGCAATATTATCTTTTCTGGGAATCCTGTGTTGGCAACCCGAATTCACTCTCCAATTATTTCTTTTGCTTACATTTTGACTTAGTGTTCTTAAGGTAATGTTCATCCTGATTGCAATTATCACTATGTCTATTCCAGGGTTCTAATCCATGGTGTGCCCACAGACCTCCTCAGTCAAAGTGATCATAATTTTTCTCAGTGTAGATTTACCCCAACTGAATTTTGGACTTATCATTTCTTACTAATGCCTTATCATTTTTTTCCCATTATAATTACTTTCACTCTTTGCTTCAGTTAGCATCATCTTTTTGTTTCTGGATTAATTACATCTCTGTACACCCAAAGTTATTTTGTGCTCAACTTAAATGTTATCTCTTTCCAATTATCTTTTTGTCCAGGTTCATTACAAAGCAGAGCCCTGACCAAAGCTGTTTGTGTTATTACTTGACTTGTGTAATTTCTGGGAAGCAGGAGTGAGGAAGAAAAGAAGGAAGACGCAGAACAAGAATGAGTCCAAACAAAGGCATATTTCTCATATGTTCACCACCTGTTACCTATCAAGTGAAACTGATTGTTCAATCATATCTAACCATCTACCAAGAACAGGTAAACTACAATGTCTACAGTGTCTAGGGATATTCCTCGGTATAGACTGAGTTGAAGGAGAAAAGAAAACAAATATATCTTCCCTTTTCTGATCCTAATGGCTAAAGTTTCACTCCACAGAGTATTATGTCACCTGTCCCCCAGGTTGCCCTTGGATGAGTGTGAAGTGGCTCCCAAGGTCTTTATGTCTCATTGTCAAATGAGAAGCCCTAGGAGAGGAGATGGGAAGCACGTAGAAAGTCACTGACATATTTCATGTGAGTAAATTATGAAAATTCTTTACAGAACTGTGATTTGAAATGAAGGCAGGTAAGGTCAAGAGAATTTGAAATCAGTTTATGAGGTGATTGCTTCATCTGCCTAATCCCCAAAATCTCTGTTATCCTGACAGACTTAAATAGTCTCTTTTCATCAATTAAACATGCACAGTACTATGTAAGTTTATCTTTTCTCAACACAGCTCTAAGGTCATGAAGAAAGTGATGAGCATGTGTCTATTTCCATGGGGATATGCTATGTGTATTCCTGTAATTTTTAGAACATTGTTGACAGTCAAAATTTATTTAATAAATGAATTATAAAATATCAGTACAATATATAATCTACTAAAATGTAGGACTTTTGGCAATATTTTGCATCTCTTTAGAAGCTCCATTTAATTACCTTTTTATACTCCTTTTTAATGCATTAAATTGTTAAAATGAATTGATAGAAATAAAAATCATGATAAACAGAGATTGGTCATATGTTAAAAACTGTGATGGGTCTAATAAGTTATCCTACTTGCAAACTAACATTTTAGGTTGCCAATTTCATGGATACTGGATAAGACATGAGATCATTGGGTTAGAAATTAAGCACAGAATTATTCACCAAAATAGCAATGGTTAGATTATCAACTGTTTTGCATTATTTTTCTCATTTATCCATTTCTAATTCCTACAGAACAACATGACACTTGCACATAGAGTGAGCTATTTTATAAGAGGTATGAGCTTTGGCAACATGACTATTAGGTGTCCAGTATGTAAACTTGCCCTTTGCTTTTGAGGGAGGTTCTGTCTCGATCTCCTAAGACTAATCACTATAAAAATAATTAAAAAGAAATTATGGAATGCAGCAGGCAAGGCATCTGCTTGTGAGATAACCAGTAATGGAGAAATCCATGAGAAAATATCTTTCACAATAAGCACCATCATTTCTACATTGTCTTGTGAGTTTTTTCTGTAAAATTTCCTAAGAGTTAGACACAGTGCTTGCCATTTCTAATTCATATGACTGAAAGTGGGGGGGGCAAAATCCGTTCAGTTTTTCTCATACAGCGTTTACTTAAGGCTACCATCAAAAAGACTCCAAGTAGCTGAATGAGGACAACAAATAGTGTTGACTTCAACTATGCATTCCTGTAACCTGGATCCAACCAGCTGAGCAAATTCCATCTACTATCAGGGTCCTTCTTAGAAAGTCAGGTGACTTTCTCCTCACTTCGGTATTGTCCTTTTCCCTTGGGTTATATAATTAATTAAAATATATCAAGAGATATGCATGACTGTCCAGACTCTTTCTTGTCCCACAAGGAGAAAATCGCATCTGTAATGATCCTGGTCAGTAAGCTGAGGCTGAATTGAATGCTTTACAGGATCGAGGTGTCATTATTGAGGACTTGAGCTAAATTCAAGTCCTCAATAATGACACTCCGGTCCTGTAAAGCATTTTTACTACCTCTTCTAATTGGATAACTCCCATTTTAGGGAAAACTTCCAGCATTGTGCTTAAAAATACCAAGTTAGTAATGCATCTGGGAAGCTTCTCCCATAACCAAAATTGGCCTCCTTTTGAAGAAAACTTCATAGTCATCTAAGATCTACATTACAGAATGGTGGTGTTTGATTGAACACATGAGGTCTACTATGGCCATCTCTAAAGTAAAGGTCATCTTATTTTCAGAAAGCAAGTCAATATATGGTTTCAACAGAACAATTTCAGTTTCCAGGACATGTATAGATCATAGCCACAGGAAAAAAAAATGCTTTTGACATTTCAGGGACCCTGCAGAGGGGTAGACTCCCAGGTAGACAGCACACATAGATGGTGCCTCCAACGTGGCCTCATCAATAGTCAGCAATTCCAAGTTTCCCAGTTTGTTTGAAATAATTGCTTCTGGTCATTGTATTTGAAGATGCTTCCTGTTGACCAGCTGTGTACTCAGTGTTGTTCATCTATGCGATCATCTGAGTGGCATGTGTCATTCTGTAAAATAACTAGCAATGATGGTAGACACAGAAGTGGAAAAGATACCAGGATGGTTGACAGGTGTTTGGTGTGGGAACAGCAGGAGCTGTTACTATTTATGCTTTCAGTGGTTTTCTTGGTAAAGTAAAGGGTAATGGTGACAGATCTGGTCAGAGTCATCGGAACGAGATGATAGACCAGCAGCCTGTTAGATGCAGGGAACTTGAAGTGGTTTGACAAAGCTAAACCAGGGCACTTCTTTTCTTGAGAAAGGCACCAGGGGCAATGCAGGAAAATACAAAATTATTAATGTCTCCTTTCTCCAAGAAACTTGTTGCAAGAATTGTTTTCCTTTCAAGGTGTTTAGGTTTTTGCACTCTTTCATCTTAAAACCAGTAACAACAACAACCCAGAAATGACGCATTTCAGTAGATAAGACCTTACTTTTTCCCAATCACTTCCTATGCTCACTCAGACCATGTTCTGGAAGGATCGGCGTGAGAATAATGAGTGCACATTAATAGAATTTACAGACACCCAGTATGTCCTCACTTTAACCCGTGTATGTTAGAGTGGAACAACTTAAATCCATGTGTTTAAACAAAAATGTAGCTAGAATCCTTCAGGCCCTATTTTTGACTGGGTTGCCCCCCAAGGGTGTGCCAAGCAGGCTGGCCTAGGATTGCTGTTGGGGGGAAAAAGCCACATCATCCCCTTAAATGGTCAGGACAAAATCCTGTGTTTTCAAATAATATCTACACAACTCTCCAACCCTTTTACCCTTATTATCACCCAGGAAATGAATGAAAGGCGCTCGTTCCTTTTTGCTGCATTCAGAGACCAAAAGACAAAAGGGAGGCAGAGTTGGAGACCTTTGTGAGTACCTGCTGAGGGGTACCTCTCCATGCTCAACAATATTTGATGCCCATGAGCAGTAGGGAACCTTGTTGATGCTCAAGTATTGACTATCAGTTCATTGTTTTGCTGCTTTGCTATAAAAGGTACACAACTATCACATGGCAAAGGGTTCAGAAAGCTAAAATTATAACAAAGGCTAATTACAGAGGCATTATTTATGTGGCTTTATGTGGCTGTTAAGACTGGGATAGCAATACCAAAACCCAGAGAAATGTCCATAGTGGTGACACCCACACGTAAGCCCAAGAAGGATCAAAGATGGCAGGGGCAGTTGTGGCCAACACACCATTCATACTGGCCTCCTTCCACCACGAATGGGTCACCTCTGCTAGGAGTCATAGTGTGACACATGGTGGTCATTACTCCATCAGAAATAGAGTCTACTATCCTATGTCCAGTGTATAAAAGAGAATCTGTCCACTGACCTGGTCTGTGACTAATCCAGACATCATGGGGAGTTATCTGAGCAATGCTGGCTCTCCGCCAGCAACTTAAATCTGCTTGGTGTCACAGAGAATACACTTTTACGAATCATGACAAATATAAGTTGTCTGGACTGTCCAATCCTTGAATTGTCTCTGTGGTGCAGTGGTTCATAGAAGAAAATTTTAATCTTTGGCTCCATAGTTTTAAGTGATGCTCCAAATAGCGAGGCCACTGTCAGTAGCCTAAGTGTCAGTAAACATATAACACAGTCCATCAAGAAGAATATTGGCCAGAGCTGACAATTTCCATGCACTCTGCTCACTGAACAGAGTGACTACATCCATTTGTGGTTCCATTTATGCATAGCTGAGGTTGAGCAGTCACAGCAGCCCATTTTAGTTCGAGTGGGGCATTGGTTAACTGGTCTTATACAATAAGAGGAATCTCTGCACCAAGCACCCAACAGAGCATTCACTTTGCTTCAGGCTGTGGAGTGAAGCAAAAAAGAAAAATTTACCGAAGTGGATAGCTGAGGTGCCACTGGGGCCAGTCCAGCGTCATTTATCAGAGTGGTAAGGGTCCATTTTATTCAGTGAAAACTATGTATTACAATAGAGAAAAGGGTCCAGCATGAACTGAAGTCAACTTTAGTATGTACAGAGGTGGCTAGGAGTTTTAAAGGGAAAATGTGGGAGGAAGGAGAGAAATGCCAGAGTTCTTGCAGTCAAGGAAGGGGAAATTTGCAACACGTGGGAAAATGGAGTATTTATTGCACACACATCTGGGTTTGCTAACTGCATTTCTCTAAGGTAGGTTCTCACCCCCAGCAGGAACTGAGAACCGAGTTACCTCCTTGAATATTTTCATTTCAGACAAATGGCTTTCTGATCCTGAAGAGACCTGTCCAAACAGTTCTAGGTGGTAAAAGATTTTCATCTCAGAAGAACAGAGTGGAAATTTGTAAGTGCGAGCGTTCTAAGTAACAGCTCTAAGATGGGGATTTTGTTTAGCGTGCACAGTAAATTCTCCTGGCAGCCTTGAACTTTCTCAGGCAGATACTTCTGAAGGCCACAGTCATCCTCCTAGTAGTGTAGACTAGAGCTGTTAGAAACTATGTTCATGTTTATGCAAATCTCTTAGTGGGGAGGAGAGTTGTGGACAAAATCAACTGCACTGAGAATCTTCAGTTCTTACAGTCCAAGACTGTGACCTGGTCACAAAGAGGGCTCAGAGGAAACTGACTAGAGTTTTGCCAAGATAAGGTCTGTCAAACTCTTGAACATACCATTTCCATCTGACAAGTGAGGGGAACTGGGTTTTCCTCACATAGTTAAACCTTGAGTCTGCGTTGACCCACCCCAAAATGAGAATATCTATTACTAGGTCTCCCAGGATCAGGTGTTTCGTTTGCACAAAAACCCATTAGTGCCATTAGTAAGAAAACGACTGCTTTTCAAAAGGGCATATCTTGTAGCTGTGTCAGAGGGGTGACAAGTCCAAAGCCCCAGAGGATGTCTCTAAGTGGAGGCTGCCTCCCTTTGCCAGATGCTCCATTTGGCAAAAGCATCAGTCAGGGAAACTTACAGCTCAAAGGGATCATCTGATTGGAGGGTTCCAAATGTATCAGCATTGCTATGTGTAGCAAGATTGGAAAAATCCCTTTGGAGTTATTGGACAGGGAAGTACAAGCACACAACACTTCAATTCCTGCTATACACTTAGAGGTAGAAACAGCAACTAAAATGCATTGAGTTTCCTCACCTTTATTCAAGGTCAAGTCCAGTTTCCCTTCTCTTCCCCACGGCGAACCCTGCCCTGACCCACTGAAGTGAGTCTTGGCATTCTCTCTCCCCACAAGATAACCTAGGTTGAGCTCCTGTATCCAGTAGAGTGGATGTTTTGGAGTTCCTCCTCTCCATAAAGTTTTACATACTGACTCCACCCATAACTATCTTTTCTCTAAGGTAGATGAGCTCTGAAAAGTGACACGGAAGAATCGGGATCATGAAAGAGGCAAGTGGCTCCACACCTGCACTCAAGATACGTGGGCTTTTTTGATGCGAAATGAATCCTGCTTGCAGTACAACCAAATAAAATACATATGATTTTGCTCCATTTTCTGTTGAGAAACATGATCACCATGACCAACGCTCTCTCTTTTATCATTGGGATTTGTTCACACAGCAGTGACTGCCACATACATGAGAAACTTTGGATAAATTATACACATGTGCTGGGTTTCTTTTCTTTTTTTTTTGAGTTGGAGTCTCACTCTGTCACCCAGACTGGAGTGCAGTGGCGGCTCCCAGCCACCGCAGCCTCGACCTGCTGGGCTCTGGCGATCCTTCTGCCTCAGCCCTCCGAGTAGCCAGAATGTGTTGGGTTTATTAAAAAAGGAAGTAAATAAACAAAGGAAAATAAACAGAAAAAACATTTTTACATTTTTCTTGTTTTAACTACATTACAATGTGCTATTCCAATACTGGTCAATAATCCTATATACTAAAACACTTGGCAATGCCTCTTGGAATTATTTTTAAAAGGCTATGTAGTATATACAGAGGGTGCCAAAAATGTATACACATTTTAAGAACCGAAAAAAAACTGTATTAAAACTGTAATACTCGGCATGCACCAATAACAAAAGTTGAATACAAGTCACATTTGATTTCTGCAATTACAAGAGGTGCTCAAATCAGTTATCATCCAGACACATCTGATTATGATGAACTAAAAGAAATACATAGAAAACATCCCTTAAAATGTGTATACTCATTTTTGGCACCCATGGTATATATTATATAGCATTATAGTAGTCTTCAACCATGTCAAAACCATTACTCTCGGTGGCTCAGCCTGTAATCCCGCGCCTTTGGGAGGCTGAGGTGAGTGGATTGCCTGAGCCCATGGGTTCGAGACCCGCCTGGGCAGCGAGACCTCATCTCTACAATAAATAAAAAAATCAGCCGGGTGTGGTAGCACACGCCTGTAATTCTGGCTACTCGGAAGGCTGAGACGGAAGGATCGCTGGAGCCCAGCAGGTCAAGGCTGCGGTGGCTGGGAGCGGCCACTGCACTCCAGTCTGGGCGACAGAGTGAGACTCCAACTCAAAAAAAAAAAAAAGATATTTTTACCTCACAGATGAATGTAAATCTCGCTACCAATACATCAACTCTTTCACCATAAATATGATAGTGTTTTTTATAACAGTGCCTTCCAGTAAGACTTGTCAAATATAAAGGAGGCTTCTTCTATGATATCAATATTTTACAAAGCCATCAGATGCACTTAAGATCTTACACTGTTAGCACTCATGCATAATTTGCCATTGTTGCTTTTAATGATGAAAATATTTTAAGGTTGCCATTTAGATTTCTTAGGTAGTACATGTTTTATGAATGATTGACTATAATAAATATCTTGCCTTAAATTATAATATGAAACATTGCAGGACTGGTCCACTTTTAGGACAGTATAACAGATCTAAAAGGTCCCAACAACATACTGGCAACATTTGTATAAATACAGAATATTAAATACAAATGAGGATTAATAAGGCCTGAATATAAATCATGTTGTGAGTATTGCATACTCCACAAAAATGAATCATTCAAATACAAAATTATTCGAGAACATTCAGAGAGAATAAAGTATTTTTAAAAAACAGAACTTTTATGATATAAATTACTTTATTCAATATTCTATTGAAGATCAATCAAGTTGCAGCTGATCTTTGAAAAATATGGGTTGGAAGTGCACAAATCCACTTATATACGACTTTTTCCACTTCTCCCATTCCTAGACGTCAAGATTAACTCCTCCTCTACTTCCATCTTGGCCTACTCAATGTGAAGAAGCCAAGGATGAAGACCTTTGTGACGATCCACTTCCACTTAAGGAATAATCCATATTCTTTATCTTCTTTATGATTTTCTTCTTTTCTTTCTTTCTTTTTTCTTTTTTTTTGAGTTGGAGTCTCACTTCATCGCCCAGGCTGCAGTGCAGTGGCATGCTCATGGCCACCCCATCGACCTGCTGGGCTCAGGCGATCCTTCTGCCTCAGCCTTCCAAGTAGCCGGAGCTTCAGGTGTATGCTAATGTGCCTGGCTAATTTTTTTATTCATTGTAGAGATGAGTTCTCGCCAAGTTGCCCAGGCTGTTCTCGAACCCTTAGGTTCAGGCAATCCCTCACCTCAGCCTCCCAAAGTGATGGGATTACAGACTTGAGTCACTGCTCCCAGTCTATGAATTTTTAAAATAACATTTTCTCTTCTCTAGCTTACTTTATTGTAAAAACACAGTACATAATATGCATATATTAGATATTACAGTATATATATGGGCATCAATATATAATATAAAATGTGTGCTAATTGACTATGCTATTGGTAATGATTCTGGTCAACAGTAGAATATTCGTAGTTAAGTTTTGGGGAATCAAAAGTTATATGTGAATTTTCAACAGTGCAGGGAGTCAGAATCCCTAATCCCTACATTGTTCAAGGGTGAACTATATCTTGAAAATATTCAGTTTAATGTAATTATATTGAAATCTCAAAAATGGGGAATAATATCCTAACAGCAATATACCAAACTGCATTTCTGAAGGACCATATCATACCAAATCTAAAGAAAGCACATACTTAAATTTGATAGCTTATGTACAGTTTACATTTCTGACGCTTGAGCAAGGACTTAGATCCATGTATTCTGAATGATAAGGACAAAACACATATCTGATGCTAAGATCTAATGATTCCTAAGATAAAAATGTGAAAAATCTGATTCATTTATGGCATGAAAGGATAAATCAAAGAATAGCTAAATTAATATCCATACCAAGAAAGATACTGAAAGATTATAAGTAACTGTGCTGAAAGTTTTCCTTCCCCATATCAGAGTTAGACCAATCATTCCATTTTTTGCTATGATGTGTTAGAAAAATTTTAAGAAGCTGCAATTCCGGCATGTAATATTTGGTATTTTAAAATTATTTGAATTGCGCAATATTTGCATAATACATACAAGTTAGCAAAAATAAAACCATTAAACCATAATATTTTCTTTTTTCTTTTTTTTTTTTTTTGAGTTGGAGTCTCACTCGGTCGCTCAGACTGGAGTGCAGTGGCCACTCCCAGCCACCGCAGCCTTGACCTGCTGGACTCCGGTGATCCTTCCGCCTCAGCCTTCCAAGTAGCCGGAATTACAGGCGCGCGCTACCACGCCCGACTGATTTTTTGATTTATTGTAGAGATGAGGTCTCGCTGCCCAGGCGGGTCTCGAACCTGCGGGCCCAGGCAATCCACTCACCTCAGCCTCCCAAAGGCGCGGGATTACAGCCTGAGCCACCGAGTCTGGCACCATAATATTTTCATGTGTTACATGTACTTATATTATTTCCTCACTGAAAATGTTATTAATTTTTTCATATACATTTTTGTGATATTTAAAAATTTAGTATCATTCTCACTTTTAGCTTCCCAATTATTTTCATCTTCCATTTTAAAAAGTCTTCAATCACTAAGGAAGTATAAACGGAACTTGATCCACTGTATCTAAATATTGAAGTAATTGGAAACTTAGCACAAAGATCTAATGGTTTCTTAAATGTGTCGACTCTTCCATAACTGTTATTTCTTGTTTGTAACTGTTCTGTCCATATCTGTCACTGAAATGGGAAATCTTTGGTCTTTTCCTACATTTTGGTCACTTGAAAACCTTAGTGCCTAAATTTATAGAAATTGGGTTATTAAATTAATCTTAAAGATAGCTTCCACAGCCTCATTCTTAAGCGAGAAAAAACCCTTAAAAAGGCAAATTGATTTACTAATGTAATGGAAAATTAGTAGGTGATCTGGTGTTGGAATTCCCATGGTCTTTCATTATTCAGAAAGAATGCTTAAAATTCTGACATACCCTTCTTTCTCTCTCCTCCCCCCAATGATCACCAACAATGAAATTTAAGAGTCAATACAAAGTGTTTAGTCTAGAATACATTCAAAAATTCATTTTGTTCTTGGAAGCTAAAAAAAATAAAGTTGACTTCTCTGTTTATTAAAGGAAAGTGCAAACCAATAGTATATATTTTAATATTGCATAATCACTGAATATCTATAATAATTATATCATTGGGATCTAAAAAATTATATTGGGTAATAGATAATAAAGATGCATATGATAAATAAAACAATGAATTGTATTAGTGAGTTCTCTGGAAATTGACTCTGAATAAAGAATGGGAGCAAAAGGCCCACCTGGGTATCCTCTGGGAGATACATCTCTGAGGAGGTATAGAAGACAAAAATGAGCAAAAGGAGATTCAGACAGTCCTAAAAGAAGTTCGGGAGCCAGGGGTTTTCCTTCCTAATTGTTTCAAGTAAATTAAACCAAAGAATCAGGTTCTTCATTCCTGTTGGTTACTGGACATGGACTGCCACCTGGAAGACAACATACGCTTGGGTGACACCACTGAGGGTCATTTTCATGGGGTGCCATTGGGGACATTGAGCAACTAATATTCTCAGTCTCTGAGGGAAGAAGTTGCCAACCTTGAAGAAAAAGGATGGGTGTAGCACCTGAGCATACATTTAAAAACTTTATTTCTTCCACAACTAGGGAGTTTTAACTAAAGAAAATGCAAAACAAAATATATAAAATGGCCAGGCATGGTGGCTCATGCCTATAATCCCAGCACCTTGGGAGGCAGAGGCAAGAGGGTTGCCTAAGCCAGGGAATCGAGACGAGTCTGAGCAAGTTGGCAAGCCCTTGTCTCTACAATAAATCAAAAAAATTAGCCGGGTGTGGAGGCAGACACCTGTAGTTCCTGCTACATGGAAGATTGAGGTGGAAGGATCGCCTGAGCCCAGTAGGTCAAGCCTGTGGTGGCCGTGAACATGCCCATGGTACTCTAGCCTGGGCGACAGAGTGACATTCTGACTCAAAACTAACTAAATAAATAATGAATAAATAAATGAACTCATCACTTTGGGAGGTGGAAGTGAGAGGACTGGGGTTCGAGACAAGCCTGGGCAACTTGGTTGAGACCTCGTTTCTACAATAAATCAAGAAAAATTACCAGGCATTATGATGTGCACCTGTAGTTCCAACTACATGGAAGGCTGAGGCAGAAGGATCGTCGGAGCCCAGCAGGTCGAGGCTGAGGTGTCCTGCAGTGTGTCACTGTACTCTAGCCTGGGTGACAGAGTGAGACTCCGACTCAAAAAAATAAGAAAAGAATTATTCATATATGTGTGTGTGTGTGTGTGTGTGTGTGTGTGTGTGTGTGTATTATGTTATTGTGTCCTTCAGAGTCAATTTTCTTTTCTTTAATTCTTTTATTCCTCAATTCCCTCAATGAAGATTTGTGCTCCCACTGCTATGCATTTAGTGGATGACTCTCCCATCTTAGCCACTGTAGATTCAGTCAGAGATGGAATGTCATCAGCTTGCCAAGGGTTATGCACAGATTGAGAATTCTTTATAAATTTTTTCAAATATTAGAATAGTGGAAAAAAGACAACTGCTTAATTCATTTGTTATTTCTCACTTCAAGTATTGAAGAGAGATATATTTTATTCCATAATAAAACAATTATAATGGAAAAACAGATTTTTAAAAACGACTGTTTATGGAGCTCTAGACATTATAAATCATTATAGTCATTTTATTTTAAGAGATAGAACTGTCTTTTTTGCAGGCTATATAATCTTGTATATTTGTATATTATCCACTAAAAATTCACTAGGACTAATAAACAAGTTTAATAAGATGACAAGATGGAAGAACAGCATTCAAAAGTGAACTGCATTTTTATATACTGGCAATAAATGATCTGAAACTAAAGTTTAAAAACTAATTTCATTAATAGTATCAAAGAAAAGAAACTTAGAAATAAACTTTAAAAATACAAATCTTTTAAATTGAAAAAATATCTTAAGTTACAAGTGAAATAAATAATTGGATAAATGAATACATAAAATATTTGAGGAAAACAATACTTAGTTTTTAAAGTTATAACTCTTGACAAATTGATCTATAAGTTCAATTCAATTTCTTCAAATTTCCAATTCTTATAAAAATTGACAAACTTAACCTAAATTTTTTTGTGTAAATTAAAATGCAACCAAAAATGTGATACAATATTGAATAAGAGACAAAATCGAATGATCCCTGTATCAAATTTTACTAAAATGTTGCAGTCATCAAGTCTGTGTGGTGCTAGCATAAGGATGGATCTATATTAATCAATGGGATAGATTTGCAGGTCCAATAGTAAACATTTTAACTCACAATAATTTGATTTTGACCAAAAAAAGGCTTTAATAATTTACTGCTAAAAACACTGTCTTTTCAACAAATATTGATGGAAAAATTGAATGTTCATATTCAAAAAAAAGTAGGACTTCTAAGACAAATCATTATCAAATAATTTTCTAAATTAAACCCCCAAATTTAAAATCTAGCATCATAATTTTTTAAAGAAACATTCAAATTTTTCTTTGTATGTGATCTTGAGCTATGTAATGATTTCAAGAGAACAATTAAGAAAAAAAATCTTTAGAAAGCTTAAATTTATTTGCTATTTTAAAAAAATTTTTATTTTATTTTAAGAATATGTGATACAAGTGAGGATTAACTACACTGCAGCTGTTTTAAATATCTACTCATTGAATACTTAAAACTGTATCTAAGAGGTAATGTTATCATTAGAATTTAATTTTATCTCCTTGATGACTAGTGAGGTTGAACATTAAAACTACACTGAGATACCACCTAACTCCAGTCAGAATGGCCATCATCAATAACTAAAAAAATAACATATGCTGGAGAGGATGTGGCAAAAAGGGAACACTTCTACACTGTTGGTGGGAGTGTAAACTCGTACAGCCTCTGTGGAAATCAGTGTGGCAATTCCTAAAAGCTCTAAAAATTGTCCTTCCATATGACCCCACAGTCCCCCTACTGGGAATATACCTGAAAGAACTCAAATCACTCTATAAAAAAGATACCTGCACACGTGTTTATCGTAACATTGTTCACAACAGCAAGATCATGGAACCAACCATGCTGTCCATCAAAAGAGGACTAGATTTTTTAAATGTGGTACATATACACAATGGAATATTACGCAGCCATAAGAAAGAACAAAATCATAAATTTTGCAGCAACCTGGATGGAATTAGAGCTTATAATACTGAGTGATCTCTCACAGAAGCAAAGATCTGAGCAGCACATTTTCCCACTCTTAAGTGGACCTTGAACAACTACCATAATACTATAAGAAAAGGATTGACAGTGATGGGAAACTATGGGGGAGGGGGATGGGGTATTCAATATCTGTCTGGGGAAAGGAGGGCATACCTCATCAACAAGGGTACCTGCACAATGAATATTTGTAAACTAGCCCTTAACTGTACCCTACAACTTTAAAATAAAAAAATATATATTAAAAAAAAAGAACTTGATTACCTGGTTAAAGTAGTGTCTGTCAGAATTTTTCCACTGCAAAGGAACTTTTCCCCACTGTTTTGCGTACTGTACCCTTTGGAAGAAAGTCATTACACAGTTGAAACGAAGTGGAGAGTTAACTTCACCTCTTTCAAAGCAGAATATATATATATATATATTTCAGAATTACCCTACCTAGATTTGTCCTTTCTCCCCTATTTATTTATATATTCAATCTTTTATGTAGAAAAGTAGAAACTCACAGATATTATTTTATACTTGGAATTATAGTCCAGTATTACTATCATTACCTTTATTGCTAAAATTCTTCCAGCTGTACCTATCAGAAGTTCTGTAAGTTGGTGTCTATTTTGTTTCTCCTTACTCCCTTCATTGTGAAAGATTTTGGTTTTTTTGTTTTGTTTTTTTGAGTTGGAGTCTCACTCTGTCGCCCAGACTGGAGTGCAGTGGCCGCTCCCGGCCACCGCACCCTCGACCTGCTGGGCTCCAGCGATCCTTCTGCCTCAGCCTTCCAAGTAACTGGAATTACAGGCATGCGCTACCACGCCCGGTTGATTTTTTGATTTATTGTAGAGATGAGGTCTCGCTACCCAGGCGGGTGTCGAACCCGCGGGCTCAGGCAATCCACTCACCTCAGCCTCCCAAAGGCGCGGGATTACAGGCTGAGCCACCGAGCCCGGCTTGTATTCTTTACTTTTGCAAAATTTTAGGGTCATGGGGTACATATGAGGATTCATTACATAACTATACTAGACGAAGGTGGAATTTGTACTCCTGAATCACCCCAGCAGTGGGCATGGTACCCAATGCGTAGTTTGGCATCCCTTCTTCCCTCTTTCTTCCTCCCTCCCTTAGCAATGCTTAGGGCCTGTTATTCCCAGCCTTGTGCCTGTGCGAGCCTGATGTTTAATGCCCACTTACAAGTGAGAACATGAGGTATTCAGTTTTTTTGTTTGTTTCTGTGATAATTCATTTATAATTTTATTCAACTTCACCCATGTTGCTAATTTCTTCTTTATGGCTGTATAGTGTGCCATAGTGTATATGTACTTTTTGTTACTATAATGTTTCTCTTGTATGTGTTCTCTCCAGTTCTCTAATCAGCCATGTATCCAAGGAGCACTGGTTATTTTTGTTGAAGAATGGTATTAAAAAGTAAGATCCAAGAGCTAACTGTACTCACTTTATGAGATATCATTGCTCTGGCCCTCTCAGATGATACAGCAAGTGTGTATCCTAATCCATATATATGCACATATCTATGCATATTTCCATATGTAAGTTTCCATATCTATATAAAATTAAACATGAGTTCTTACTGATTTCTCCAAGTCTAATCTACTGCCACATGAATGATTCTAACCTTTTGTCCTTATCTATTAGGACATTACTTATCTATAAGTATCCTACATATGATCTCATATATATATGCTTATTTATAAGTATATATTATTATATACAAGTATAAGTATATGTTATATATATACTTATCTATAAGTATGTTACTTATCTATAAGCTCCCACCACAAGAGTGAGTAATTTTCATTGTTCAATTCCAGTATACACATATAACAGCATTAGAATTGTTGACATCTAACTTCATGGAAAATGGCTTGTCAACTGGAGAGTGCTGTTTGTGTATTATTTAATTTGCCTTTAGCTTCCACTCAAGTCATATCCAAAATTATTTAAGCCGGTACCTTTCTCCCACATCATTTAATGAGTTTGTTTCACACGTTTATAACGCAGTTAAGTTGGTTTGTTGCACTCTGCAGTCCATCCTGGAATTGTTGATGTATATATGTGTGTGCATGTATACACTTTTACATACACATGAGTTTATTGTGTTGTAAAGTTCTATGGGTTTGACAAATGCATGCTGTTAGGTAACTATCGTTGCAATATCAGGCAAAATTGTTTCACCGCCCTAAAATAGCCTCTGTGCCCCACAAATTTACTCCTCCACATTTCTTTGCCTTCCTCTTCCTTTTTTCTTTGTCTTTTGACAAAGATTGACAAAGATTATGCAGAATGAATATAATATACCTAAGGTTAGTTTCTGTTCTTTTTTCTGCTTTGTGTTCTGGATGTTCTGCTTTGTTTTCTGATTATTTATTCTCTGCGTACTCAATTGTGGGAGTTTCTATTGATACATCCCGAAATTCACTCTTACCTTGGCTGTGTTTAGTTTGCCGATGGATCCTTTCAAAGCATTCTCCACTTATATTACAGTGTTTCAGTGTCTAGCATTTCCCTTTGTTTCTTTTTTAGATTATCCATCTGTGAGCTTAGTTAAGTCCACCTGCTATTTCATGTTGTCTACATTTTTTCCATGATAGCCCTTAACATAGCAATCATAATCTTTTCAAATATCCTTTGATTTCAACAGCTGAATCATATCAGAGTCTGTGTCAGATGTTGTTTTATGATTTCAGATTCTTTCTTTTTTTCCTTTCTTTTCAGCATGACTTACAATTTTTATTTTCTTAGACACTGGACATGAAGCATCAGGTGATAGAAACTGAGGACAATACACCATCAATGTGACTTGGTTTGTGTTTTTATGGCTTTATATTAATCTAGTTAGAAACTGGAATTAATGTTTGGTGTAGCAGTAGGTAACAGAGACATCAAATTCCTCTAGTGTCCTTCACTTTTAACTTTGAGCTCTCTTAAATGACCCTCCTCAAGAAAGTCTGTCTCTGGCAGCTAGTAGGACTGTAAATCCCAGACACAAGGGGTGGGGGGGCTCTCTCATTTTATGATTGAATCTAAGTCTGTTAATGGGCCTGTGTCTCTGGGCTGTGACCTTCACAGTTGTGTCTCCAGTTTCAGAGCTTCTCCCTCAGCCCTCTTAGGTGGAAGAGGAGATCTGGAGGAAAATGCAGCAGGAAAAAAAACTCTTTCTCAGCCGGGATGCATTGCTCAGTCTGTAAATCCAGAACTTTGGGAGGTGGAGGCGAGTGGATTGCCTGAGACCATGGGTTCAAGACTAGCCTGGGCAACCTGGCGAGACCTCATCTCTACAATAGATCAAACAATTAGCCAGGCATTTTAGCGCACACCTGTAGTTCTGGCTACTTGGAAGCCTGAGGCAGAAGGATGCCTGGAGTCCAGCAGGTTGACGCTGGTGGCCGTGAGCGTGCCAATGCACTCCAGCCTGGGCGATGGAGTGAGACCCCAACTCAAAAAAAAATAAACAAATAAATAAAAAGAACTTGGTGGTGTTTCGAGAGATAAAACTCTCTCCTCAATGGTAAGCCATCTCCCAAAACCAGGACATCCAGAAGTGTTTTAGTTTCACTCAAGTCCACACTCAGCTTCAACAAACAATTAGGTTTAGTATTTAAGTGTGTCTACCAGTGTGTGGCTCCAGTGGCTTCAGCCCCAGTAAGCACACCCTGGCTCTAACTTTCTGGACTGACCTGTGCCTTCATATGTCAGGGTGGTAGTTTTCCTTGCATCCTCAATTCTCTCATGTTTGTAGGAAAACTCATCCGTTTTTAATTTGTTTGTTGCTTTGTTTGCTTCATTTTCTTGTTACAAGGATGAGAGTGAGGTGTTGAAGTTGAAACTGGAAGAATTAATAAATCCTAAGCGTGGCATATATGTACAAAGATACACAGAGAGGAAGTATTACAGTTCAGCAGTGGCTTCTGATAGTAGGTTAGAGAAATGACTTCAGCTAAATTTCACTGCCTGATTAGCATTAATTTACTCACAATTTGAAGAAACAGCCATTAGCTTAGGAGTATCAGACTTCAGTAGCAGTGGGCCAAGCAATAGTCACTGCCAACATCTTCCACTGCCAACATTTGGGATGTCTGCCTGGATACAGTAGCAAGCGACTGTTGGCCACTGTTTTAGCCAGAGCCATCTGTCTTGCTTCCCATATAAATTCTCCCCCTTGCTGATTGATCTATGTGGCATTCTGTGGAAGGCATTCTGTGGAAGGCATTCTGAGACAAGGGTGTTCTTTGTTATTGAGGTCTGCCCAGGTTTCTGACGTGACTTACCCATGTCCTGATTTGCAAGACAGGTTTCAATGTAGCTTCCTGTGAATCATTTTAGGTATGGGCTTATTTATTGCTTCCTGTTGTAGCTGGGGCTCACACACTTCATGATTCTTCTCAATGTGATTCAAAAAACGGTTTAACAGAGCCCACATGGTATTTTGGTATCACTGACCATAAGACACTGTGGACAAAAACAAAGCAAAACAAAACATATATCACATTCACAAACACAAGACCATAGATGTGTTTGTCAGTGTATGTTTGTCTAATGCTCCCTCCTTTTTGGAGACTTGCCAGTGGTTACAATTACAGAAATAAAACTGTCTTTGCATTAGCCTGTGGTAGACGGAGGTTTCCAGGGAGATGAAGAGAATGGTTGCTCATAGTGATTGGTCGTTATTGTCAAAGACTTAGTAAAATAAGCCCAGAACTTTCTATTTATTTGTATTCTATTTAACACTATCTGCTGTACCAAGAAAAAATTAATAAAAAATAAATATATATATATAGTTAAACTTAGCCATGATAAACTGATCCTTTGAAGTATTGAAAGGCTCATTCTTTGGATCTTCAAGAAAGGAGCAAAATGTTAGTCTACTTCGTTCTTTAATTGTACCAATTTAACATAACATGTTTTTGATAAATATGTGACTCCGTGACACTTCAACTCTCCTTATGAGACAAACAAAATTCATTCAGTCGCTCTGAAGAGGTGACACACAAAAAATATCTTATTAAACTTCTAGCATATGAGTATCTTTAACTTTCGTTCTTCTTTCCCCATCTGCTTTCAACTCTTAACACAGAAGAGAGAGAGAGGAAAAAAAAGGAAAAAGAGAGAGACAGAATGTGTTTAATCTCAAAAATGTCTTAGTAAAATTTCATTACGTAAAAAACTAAAACATTTTATTCACTATACTGTGACACTCTGTCTTTCCCTCAAAATAGTTATCATTAAAGCTTTATCTCCTGTTTTAACTAGAAAACATTTTTTAATGGGACTATTTTAGGAAAAACTATAGGCTAAATTTAACCTCAAAATGAATGTTAATATTATATTGATTTTAAAAAATGATGTTTTTATACTTGGAAAACTGCATAGCCTATATGAAGAAAGCTAAGTCAACCTTCAACATCTTAATGGTAATGACAAAACGCTTGACAGCATGGAAGTCAAGAAAAAGGAATGGTGAAATTGAAACAGAAAACTGCATTTATTCCATTTTCTCATAAATTATATTTAAATGCCTATGTATATGCAACTCAATTTTCATAGATGCGTTTTTCCTCAATATTAGTAAGCAGAATCTTAAAATGAAAGCTATTCATGAGTGAAGTAGAAAGTAATGTCCTGAAAGGAAATGTATCTGAATTTGGAATTTGAGCCCCTGATTGATCCTTTAGTCCTTTCTTACTGCTTCCTTGATACTTTAGATTAATTAAAGTTTGGTTTTGTTAATGGCAAAATGGGAGAAGCAAAATATATTCATCTCAGAGTTATTGTAGGGACTTAGTCATATGTGTCTGTGACTATATCTGGCTAGCAGTAGATATAGAGAAGCTGAGCATAAATGTATGCCTCAGAGAGGATTCTTTTATTTAGAATAGGATATCATTTCTAAAGGATTCCTTGTATAGCTTTCCTTTTGAAATCTAATTTAAACAGAGAATGACTTGACAATGATAGGAGAAGTTAACGTTGAATTCTTTGTGGTAGGGTAGCAAGGTAGAGTTCTCTCTCGGGACTCAAATACACATTATTTAAAGTCCAGACTCAAACTCCAACTGTAATAAACATAACTTCTCCAGTAAAGAACTACAAAAACTTGTCAACTTATATTGCACAATGGATTTTATAACACTGAATAGATAGCACGTGATATAGGGTACAAAGATGAGTTCTACATTCATTACAGTGGAGATCACCTTTGAAATTTGAAATTTTCAAAGACAGAGAAGGGGGCCATGAAGAAGAAACTCCCATAATATGTATAAAATCTGCCCTCAGGTTTTTGACTGACTCTTAAGCAACATCATGAGGGCAGCCGCAGAAGGGTTGCTGAGATGATCGGAGATTTCGGCAGCTGCACCGTGAAGGGGGCTTGCTGGAGTTTGAACTCAAGCAGAGTGGAATCTCTTTAATGAAAACCACTGATTTTCATTTAAGTCCCCAAAAAGATCAAACTCTGGGTGCCATTGCCCGGAACTACTTTTCAGAGGCACTTATGTATTAGGGAAGACATAACGCTACAAATTTATCAGCCTTTAATACAGCAAAAGAAAAACGTTTAATACTGTGAAAGTATTCTTCAACTAAAAAGGTAGTGTCAGTGTAAATAAAAAGCTCTATTTTTTATGTCTTACTGCTGAGAGTTTTCAAGCCCCCAACTTCTGTTCCTGTCCCACCTACCTTACACCTGTGCTACATGATACAAAGGCCAGGGGTCCCAGTCCTTCTCCCTAACAGAACTTCAAACCAAGTATGCCCCAGCCCACATGGGGAAACCTTCACCCTGTCCCTTTCTTAACCATCAAATTCCAAGCCAGCCCCCCATGCTGCTGTTTCAAGCCATTTTAGACCAGTTTGTGAGCTCTCTTGGCTCTTGTAGGAAAGCATCATTATGTGAATAAGTCTTTATACCTTCTTGACTCCTGTATAGAGTCATCAGCATCTACATATAAGTCATATTTGGGGAGTAAGGTTAATCCTATTAGTGTGAAGGGGAAAAATGTTATATTAATAACTGATTAATCAGCTTAGGTAAAAATGGGGAACAAATCCACAAAGATTGCTAATAATCTATTTTCTGTCACTATACTTTATAGTAAAATTTATCAATTACACACTATAAATATGTGTAGTTCGTTGTATGTCAGTTACACCTCAATAAAGATGTTAAAAGAAACAGATGATCAGACTACATAAACAAAATCCAAGTATATAATAAAATCTAAATAAATAAAATTTACAAAAGATATTTTAAAATATGAAGACAGAAAAACTTACAGAACAAAGGTACACATATACATCATGCACTTTCTAACCAAAAAGATACATCCAATGTGACTATATTAGCATCAGCTAAAAAAATCGTCTGTAGAATAAGAAGTATTCAATAATAAAAGCTCTTTCATAATAATAAAGGTTTAAAAAAATCAGAAACACATAACAATTGCAAATAAGAACACTTAATAACATAATTTAAAGACATAAAGAACTGTAAAAAAATTAAAGAAGAAATAGAAGACTCCAAGTTCATGTATGGGAACTTAAACAAACATCCCTCAGCAATGAATAAAAAAAAGGAAATAGAAAATGACTAATTGCATGGAAGATTTAAGCATGAAGATTAACTGACTCGAATTTATTGATGTTTACAGAAGGTTATCAAACAACTTCAGCATGCAAATTATTTTAACATAAAGGTAAAATATTTACTAAAATAAAATATATATCTGGCAACAAAGCAAGATTCTCTATGTTTTAATAGTTTAAATTATTCAGTGATTTTTTTACCTTTGTAAAATTAAATTAAAACCCAAGAACAGAGATATAACTACAAAATCAACACAATTGCAAATTAACTATCACACTTTATAACCTATTATATAGAGAATAAAATAAAGTAATTTGGATAATGTTTTAATCTGAATGATAATGAGTATATGTCATGCAGAAACTCAACGGCTAAGAGAAAAAGCTATAGCTTTAAATGCATACGCTAGAAAACAAAATGAAGAGGTGCAAAAAGGAATCTTGGTTTCCAGTTAAGAAGTCTAAATAATCCAGTGGGTAAATCCTCAGAAATAAGATTAATCAAAATAATAAAAGTGAAAACAAAGGTAAAGAAAAATTTTAAAAATAATAGACTAGAAAAAAGTATAAGCAGAATTTTATGCTATAAAATCAATAAATCTCTAGCATGATAATCAAGAAAAATAAAGGAAAAATAATTATTACAAGTAGCAGCAAATAAAATAGTGATCTTCACTACAGATTCCACAGATATTTGAATGAAATGGAGGGTTATTTTTAACAGCTTATGATAAATCATAAATTTGAAAATGTTGATGAACTTGACAGATCCTTTGAAAAATACAACTTACCAAAATGACACAAGAATATACATAGATAATATGAACAATCTATGTATTTTTAAAAATTGCATCTATAATTGGCCTTTTCATAAAGAACACTCCACGCCCAGATGGTTTCAGAGGTGAATCCTCAAAATTTTTGAGACAGAATTTCAAATTTGCATGAGCATTGCTGACAATAGAAAACAGAGGTCGGGCTCTGTGGTTCAGCGTGTGGATTGCCTGAACCCGTGGGTTCGAGACCCACCTGGGCAACTTGGTGAGACCTTGTCTCTACAATAAATCAAAAATTAGCCAGGCGTGGTAGTGCACTCTTGTAGTTCCAGCTACTTAGAAGGCGAGGTGGAAGGATCTCCGGAGCCCAGCAGGTTGAGGCTGCCGTGGCTGGGAGCATGCCATTGCACTCCAGTCTGGGTGACAGAGTGAAACTCCACACACACACACACACACACACACACACACACACACACACACAAACAGAGAAAATTTTCAAACTCATTTTACAAGACCAGCAGAAGCTTGATTTTAAAATTTTATAAGGACATTTCACTAATAGAAAATTACTGGCCAACATCTTTCAAAAATGTATATAAAAGATTACAAGGTAGAATATTAGCAAATGGAATTCCATTATATAAAAAATAAATAATGAATAAAATGTTCAAGTAAATGGAATTTATTTCAAAAATACAGTGTACTTAGGATAACAAAAAGTTAATGTATCACATTTGTCAAATAAAAGTAGAATGATCTTTTAACTAGATATACAAAAGCATTTTCATAGACTATATATATATAATATATATATATAAAATCTCTATATATAGATTAAATTATCAGCAAACCAGAAATCAAAGAAAACTTTTTCAATCTGATAAAGAATATGCTATAAAAATTACAGATAACATCATGCTTCAAGATGAAGCTTTGGTAGCTTTTCCCTTATTATTGGGCATAAAGCATATATGAGCACTATCACCATTCCAATCCAACATTATACAGAAACCTCCAATTAGTATCATGAGACAGGAGAGAAATAAATAAAAATAAATTAAAATATTCTTCAAACAATCTTTTATAAATATAAAATAATTTAATGAGTTTCTTGGAAACAGAGTCAGTACCAAAATAATTTCATTTCCTTGTACTAGCAAGAATGGGGGAATTAAGTACAAAACACAGTAATAATTGAAAAACATCAAATACTTAGACAGGAATCAATTAAAATATGTGTCAGAATATAAACTGCAGAATTTTCCTGAAAGAAACTAAAGAACATCTAAGTCAATGGAGATAGCTGTATAATTTTTATGGATCAGAAAATTTGGTATATGCCAATTCTTTCAAATGTGCCGATAGATAATGCAATGGAAATTAATTTACTACAAGCCTTTCGAGAAAATGAACACTCTTATTCTAAAACTCATATGGAAATACAAAGATTTAAGAATAGCCATGAATATCTTTAATTTGAAAGCTAGAAGTAGCACACTACCTGATAATAAGACTTTCTGTAAAGATCCAGAATTTGGGGCAGAATAGAGGATACAGAAAGAAACACAATCATGGTGTTGTAAAAAAGTCATAATTGCAATTCAGTTGAGAATAAATGGTTTTCTCAATTAAAGATATTGAATCACTTGGATAATTATTTAGAAAATTAACAAAATTCAATGTGAGCTAGATCGTAGATTTAAAGATTAATAAACTTAAATTTTTAAGCCTCTAAAATAAAAATCCCTAGGGGGATAGCTTTATGATTAAGATAGATTTCTTAAATAGAACTGAAAAAGCATTTTGCATAAAATAAATTTTGACTTAAAAAAACTACCTCAAACATCATAATATAGGTAAGTCATTACACATATTAAAAGTCATTACACATATTAAAATATTTGTAATATATGTATTTGATAATGAATTTATAGCCACAAACTATAAGGAACTATTTCAAATCAATAATGAAAATAGAGACACCACAATTTAAAATGGCCAAAATTCTTCAATAAATGTTTTACAAAGGAGGATATCAAAATATTCATTAACATCTGAAAAGTTGTTAAACGTAATTATTCATCAAGCAAGTCGAAATTTAAAAGTAACAGATATCAATTACTCTTATTACAATAGCGTAAGTTTGAAAGATTGACAACACTAAGGACGTAGAACAATAAGAATTCATACATTTCTGATTTGAAGCAGTAGATATAAGCTATTGGAGAAAACTAGAAGGGGCCACAAGCAATATATTAGCATACCTGACAAACCAACAATTCCAAGCTCAACAAAATGATTATGTCCATGAAATTACAAGATGTATAAATGTACAAGAGTGTTCACGTAAGGTCTGTTGTAATAGCCCAAAATGTGAATCAACCCAACTATTTACCAGTGGTAAAATGGTAAATCATGGCATAGTCATACAATGGAATAGCACACAGTAATACACTGATGCACATGACACCATGAAAAAATCTCATGGATACATTAATGAATATAGCAATAAGGCAGAAGACATCCAGTCTATACCATGTGCTTTCATCTAAATGTGCTCTACGATCAGGAAAATCTAATCTATGGTAAAAGACATAAGAACAATGTTTTCTTTGGAGAGGTTGTACTGAGTTGTAAGGGACATGACAAAGCTTTCTTGGGTGTTGTAGCTGTCTCATATCTGATGAGTGGAGAAAATAAACATATATACCTTTGCAAAAATTCACTGAGCTGTATATTTAAGATAAAGTCATTTGCTGTAAATGATACCCCAATTTTAAAAAATTGAACTCTTAAAAAACGTACCAGTGCATAATATTGAACCCGATTTAAACTTAGTCTCAATTCATGTGCAAAATGAGATAAATAATATTAACTAAAATGCAGAGTTGTTACAAAAATAAATGAGATAATACATAATAATAACACACAGTCTAGTATGTATGAAATTTGCATTGCATTTCCATAAGAACTTAGCTTTTAAGATTTTTTCCACTCCATTTAACTCATTTTTTTCATCAATCACATTGACATTTTAACTCCACTTTAATGTTCATGGAATAAGAATTTCTAAGCATCACATATAATACAAAATACGAATTTCTTAATAAAAAGGGAATGAAACACCTTATTATAAGAATACAATTGTTTTAATATCAGAAACAAAATTTAAAAATATCAAGCAAAGGTAATAATTTTCAAAAACGAGGTAACAATATTGATTACATTAAAACATTTTTTTACTTTTTATGCTCAACTAGGGTTGATTTTTCCACCCTAGACGGATTGAACAGTGTCTAGAGATATTTTTTACTTGTCATAGGGGGGATTGCAACTGGCACCTAGTGAGCTGAGATAAGAGATGGTGCTAAATATCATGTAATGCAAAGAACACATACCAACAACAAAGAAGTATTTGACAAATGTCAATAGTGTTATGGTCAAGAATATCCTAAATCCTAGCTTAGGATAATGAATATCTATTAGCACTTCCTGGAAAATTTTGGAGGAACAGCTAGAGAACACAACTTGTAGATTTTGAAAACACACTAAATTTACGGTCAAAATACCTTATTCAACTCCAGAATTCAAAACTCCAGAATTTAAAAAGTTCTGAACAGAATCCATATCACAAAAAATTTAAAATAAATCTGGCCTGTCTTGACCTGCTCTGCACTAAGACTATTTATTGCTTTTGTTTATCTGATTTAATAAGAGAATTTCTGCCTTTCTTTTTTCTTTTTTTTTTTTAATTTTTAATTTTAAAATTGTGAGGTACAATTCAGGGTTAGGTATACAAATATTCATTGTGTAGATACCCTTGTTGATGAGGTGTGCCTCCACTTCCCCAGGCAGATTCCCACTACTGCAGTCCCACCCTACCCCCAACACCTCCGCAGTTTCCCGCTACTGTCAATCCTTTTCTTATAGTATTACGATAGTTCAAGGTCCACTTACAAGTGAGAACATGTGATACTCAGATCGAAGGTTGAGATAGAAGGATTGCTGGAGCCCAGCCAGTGGATGCTGGAGTGACCGTGAGTATGCCACCACACTCCAGCCTTGGCCACAGAGTGAGACTTCAACACACCCAAAAAAGAGAGAATGAGGAACATTCATTTTACACCTGCTATTTGTAGGTTCACAGTCTATGAAACTATTCAAAAATAACCAGGCTCGGTGACTCAGTCTGTAATCCCAGTACTTTGGGAGAACGAGGCAAGTAGATTGCCTGAGACTACGGGTTCGAGACTCGCCCAGGCAACTTGGCGAGACCTTATCTCTACAATAAATCAAAAATTAACAAGGCATGATAGCGTACACCTGTAGTTCCAGCTACTTGGAAGGTTGAGGTAGAAGGATTGCCAGAGTCCAGCAGGTCGAGGCTGCGGTGGCCAGGAGCAGGCCACTGCACTCCAGTCTAGGTGACAGAGTGAGACTCCAACTCAAAAAAAAAAGAAAGAAAGGAAAAAAAAAAACTATTTAAAACTATTTGGATTTATATTTAAAATCATGTGTTTATTAACCCTCAACTTTATTATTATATTCAGGCAACCTATTTGGTATGCATAATTTTTAATACATGAATGACAATACATGCTTTTAAAAAAACATTCTAATCCACAAATATCCATCTGCAGGGAAACAAACAGTTGTAGGTAAGTGTCCTGTAGTTGTATATAATTTTATATTTGTCATGTAGGTGTATGTTTGTGATGTCCACATCTTAAGCACTTACAGTTTTTTTTTTAACTTATTTATTAGGATACCTTCGACTACAATTGTGTGATCAATAAACTTTTATGAACAACATTTGCATTCAATTATTTGCCTTCCGTTTTCTTTACTTTTTAAAAGTTCCCAGAAAAATGATTTCTATAAGCATTTAATTTAATAAAACAACATTGATTTAGATGCTGTCACACAAATATGATTTTTTAAAACAGAACTATGTTATGCAAATGAAACAAAATGTCTCATAAGAGATGCAAAAACTTATAATCATTCACAAATGATACTTACATTATTGGTTTTCATTACCAAACCTCACATACCCTATTAATTGCCTTTTTTCATGTTGGTTATTCACTTAGAAAACATTTATTCTGCCACTCTATTTTATATATCCCATCCATCTATTAAACTTTTGTTCAATTTTATTTTTTTATGTAATGAATACCTCCAAACCATAGAAACATGGCTTCCGTTAACTTACAGTTCACTGTTTTGATCATTTACTTGGAACCTACACCATTTTACCTTATCCTGTCATTTATGTTTTTATAAATTTTTAAATTTTTTTATAGATGTAGATCATGAAAAACTCCTTCTGTTATCATCTTTCAGAAAATATTTCAGTATCATCAGTATAAATCAGGGTTTCAATAAACACTTCTTAAAACATATCTTCATTACGCTCAGTGCTTACAGGGTTACAACTCTGTGTGTAGTGAATTAGTACATTTGGGGAAAAAATAAAACATGATATTGATTAGACAAAGATGTCCTAAATTTAATCATAAGCCATTTCTTCCTTCCTTCCTCCCTCCCTCCTTTCCTCCTTCCTTCCCTCCTTTTCTCTCTCTCTCTCTTTCTTTCTTTTGTGTTCTCTCCTTGAGCAAAGTATATAAGTTTTCAAAATATAAGAAAATTACTGGGGATTTCCATTGAATCTTTCACAAAAGCCAGACATTACTTAGAAATATTTAATAACAACAATAATAATTTCAGAAACTACCACTTTGACCATGCATTTACTCACTCATTAAATAAGAATTTTTCACCCACCTGCTTAAGAAAGATACCTCTTTCTTACAGTTGCTTATACACTGAGATAGAGAGATTAATTACCAATGTTGGACCCTAACCAACATGATGAAGATGGTTAAGATGATGTAAACTTCTCACATGTGTATACAAAATCTCCATCTTTCTTTACTAGAATGGCCAAACCTTCTAAACCATACAAGTTCACATTTTTTCTCTTCTAAAAGTTTCAATGTTACAAAGAAAATAATTTGATTTGATTATGTGGACAACTCCATTTTCTGAGTGAAACTCTTATGTAAACTGACAAATTTAATTTTAGAACCCATTTGGGAATTCTGAAACACTCCTCTTGATTTTTAAAAGAACATTCTGCAGAAATTAGAGGGGCGAGGATAAAGGCCTTTTATTCTTGGCTGCCAGGAGAGTACCAGGTCAGCAAAGAATATCATCCAAAGAGCCAGGGGTCAACATTTCAAAATGTAATAAGAAAAAAAAATGCAAGCCCATCCATTTTAAAGTTGTATTTAACTTGGAAAGCCTGCATTTCTTCTCTGAATTCACTAGAACTTACTCCCACTTATTTGATGCAGCCCCAAACAATTTACCTTTGTCTTTTATGCCCACTGTACCAAAGTTTTTCTACTTACAATCAAGACTTTCAAGGTTAATCAATAAAACCCAGCGTAGACATAATTAATGCTGATGATCTTAAAAGCTGTGCAAATTGGATGGTTCTATGTCCTAATTTTGCATTTGGAGGAACAATTTCTAAAATATGAAGTTGCTGTACCCAGAATGGCAATGCAATCTATCAAATCATCAATAGAAAGTTTCTCTTTGTGTATGTGTATGTGTGGTAAATTCTACATCATCAAGACAACCAGACACAATCATATGCTTGATGAAAATACTGTTCCATCCAATGCAATACTATAAGAAAATGACTGATGGTACTGGGAAACTATGGGGGGGAGGGGGATGGGATTAACAGTAGCAAATATCTGTCGGGGGATGGGAAAACACTTCTTATCTACAGGGTGCCTGAATGAAACGTCATTGTACACCTAACCCTTAACTGAACCCCACAAAACCATAATAAAAAATACTGATTAATGAAAAAAAAAAAAAAGAAAGAAAATACTGTTCCAAGAGTTTAAACATATAATGTGATGATTTTCTTGACTTTAAGGCACATTACTGCTAATCTTTAAATTGATTTTTTTTTTGTTTATGTTGATCAGATAAAAAATCATGTAACTATATTATTTGGATATATAGTAAATAGTACAAATGCTTTGCAGATAAAGCTAAATGAACTTAGTAGATGTGATTTGGCCTATATTTATTTAAATTTGTAAAAATGTTAATGGTTTTCTGTTACAAGTATGAGATTTTAAAAATAAAATAAGCCAGACTCCATGGCTCGGCCTGTAATCCCGTGCCTTTGGGAGGCTGAGGTGAGTGAATTGCCTGAGCCCGCGGGTTCGAGACCCGCCTGGGCAGCAAGACCTCATCCCTACAATGAATCAAAAAAATCAGCCGGGCATGGTAGCGCATGCCTGTAATTCCGGCTACTTGGAAGGCTGAGGCAGAAGGATCGCCAGAGCCCAGCGGTGACCGGGAGCGGCCACTGCACTCCAGTCTGGGCGACAGAGTGAGACTCCAACTCAAAAAATTAAAAAATAGAAAATAAAAAAATAAATATAAGAAAATAGAGTAGTTTCATCATCCAACCTATTTGCAGATTGTAATATGGACATTACCTAAAACCACAAATGTTCAATTTATAGCTTAAGTTGTGCAATGGTACTTCACATACTCTCCTATCTTACTCCTCTCATCTTCCTCCCTCTGGTGTCTTTGAGGACTTTGAGTTAAAATAAAGTTCAAAAGTGAACCCATTTTTTTTAACTGAACTTTTTTTTTTTTTTTGAGTTGGAGTCTCACTGGACTCCGGCGATCCTTCCGCCTCAGCCATCCAAGTAGCCGGAACTCCAGGCATGCGCTACCACGCCCGGCTGATTTTTTGATTTATTGTACGATGAGGTCTCGCTGCCCAGGCGGGTCTCGAACCCATGGGCTCAGGCAATCCACTCACCTCAGCCTCCCAAAGGCGCGGGATTACAGGCTGAGCCACCGAGCCCGGCTTTAACTTAACTTTTTAATGATTACAAGAAATGCTCTCCTTTTAAAAATTTAATCTCCAACTTGCTCACAAACTGAAAGTCACCACTCAACTGGACTTTGTGTTTATTATATTGATTGCAACATTAAAATATCATATTATTGTATATCATAAGGACTAAATATGGTATTTAGTTTGATTCATTTTGGAATTGTATAAGGATAGTAGAATCTATATATACTTTTGCAATACTTTTGTCCCATATTTTGTATGTGATATTTAATCACTTTTATTAATGTATACTCTTAATTTATAAATGTGACACAGAAACATGAACAAATATAACTGTGGAACTTTCATAAATGAATAGCATATCTCAGTAAAATTTATCTTAATTTGGGGAATTATCAAATTCTCCAATAATTGATAATTTTGGGGAATTATCAAATTTTCTTAATTTGGGGAATTATTTTTCATCTCCTTTAAGCTGCCCATTGCAGAGCTGAGGCTTCCATTTCATCTTGAATAATTTTTTGGTGGTTAGGACTAGGTAAATTTTAAGAATGTTTTCTCTCCCCTAAATTCATACACAAATTTTTGTAATGCTTTCTTTAAAATTTTTTACTTTTGATTTTTAATACTTAATTTGTTTAAATACCTAAATCTCTTTTAAGTTAGAGCATGATGCAAGAACCTAATTTTTTTCTATGAAAAACACTAATTGTTCCAGGAACATTATTAAATAATCAATTATTTTGTGACTCGTGCTTTGTCATGAATTTTTTTTCTGTGATTGTGTGTCTGTTTCTAAGTTATCTCTTCTCCTTCATAGTCTTTGATATGCTGCAAATTCATTATAGAATGGCTACAATTAATATTAAAGAGTAAATGAATTCAAGTCCCTGCTTTAAATGATCTTATATACCAATGAGGTTTAAGTGATCATATTAAATTATTATCATTATTGCAAGTTGACTTGAGAGTTGAAATCTTCACCTAAATTTAATCACATCAGCAATCCTACCATATAGAAATTATCACTACTCAATTGAGTAAGTCATTAATACTCTTAAACATGATACAATGCATAATGTTCTTATTTTGTTTTTAATATTGTTTAGACTGGTCATCAAGAGATTTAAATGTTGTCTTGTTTCCACCTCAAGCCCACTGGGTTACTTACAAACATGTCTTTTAACTCTACTGGGCCTGAGATTTCATTTGTGTAAAACAGGAATATAAACTAGATAATGAGTAAGCGTCTTTTCAGGCTTGAAATTTCAGGTCAGCTCACAAAACAAATATTCAGGAAGATATGATATTTGCAGATTAGATTAAATTCAGATATCATACAGATATAGAAAACATGATCTCTTGTCCACTTCTGAGTGTATTATGTCTGTGTTATCTTATCATTTCATCTGAATTTATAGCTGCTGAATACTAAAGTTTGAATCTGTGGAAAAAATATCTGAAATCTCCACAGAAGTCATAGATTATACAGGTAAAATTCCATTATGATAAGCTTATTGGTACACTCAAATATCTTCAGTGATATTTAATGACATTTACAGGGAGCCATTGTTCCAATATATTTTTGGGTTCATACCCTTCAGGAAAACAAAACAAAACAGAGAGTCAAAAAGTTGGGAGACAAGGCTCAAGGCAGTTCCTGCCACTGTGCTTTTCTTCAAGAGCTTGTACTATGTCCCCTGAGAGACCTGGGTATCCCTTTCTGGTCTGTGAAATCTAGAAATTTTAGCTTGAAAGGAGGGAGACATTTACTTTATTAATTGAACATGGTTTACCATGCTTAACTCTTCCTCATCTCACTTCACTCCATCCTCAGAAAACTGCTTATAAATATGCAGCAATGTTGTCATCTTGACACTGGGAATTGACAACTTGATGGCAGCTAACAAGCTGTTCAATATATTATGGGTTAACTGCTGTCAGTGTGCTTGATCCTTTGGCCTCCTAAAACTAGCAAATGAAGCATAGCATGGGATTGCATCATGTGATAGTACTCAGTTATAAAATGATACCTGGATAACCCATAACTGTGGTTCCAGTAACTTATTTTAAGTTGTCTTTTAAACAAAAACACAAATTTTAAAATTATTGGTAGGACCCTCATTGGATAAATACTGATTAAAAAAACACGGAAATATAGTTCATACCTTAGGTCACTAGGCATAACTTGAACAATGAAATGTTTTATTAATAATATTTTTTGTGATATTTACTTTGGGCCTTTTCACTAATGTCCAATTCTTTCTGACCCAAGAAGGATTAGACTCCTTGAACTTCAGTTAGACCATGGAGCTAGTTTTTGCATATCTTCTGTCAAACTTGATGATTTATTTGTGGATGAATGATGCTTCCAGCTCTCTATTATTTTTCTCCTGACCTTCTGGGTCCTGACTTGCCTTATTTATTTATCCAATATTAACCAAGAGTCAATTACTCATTCAGTCATTCAATCAAATTTCGTATGTGTGTGTGTGTGTGTGTGTGTGTGTGTGTGTGTGTGTGTGTGTGTACACGTGCACATGCATGCTCATGACTTGGCATTCAAGAGTTTTAAATTCAGGGGAGCATGTGTGTATATATACCCACATGTGCGTGCATACACACACACACAATCTCTCTCTGTCTCATACACACACACACACACACACACACACACACACACACACACACACACACACTTCTCACTTTCTGCTAGGAATCTGCAAGACACTATGATATAGGATCTTTGATCTCTGCCCTTAAGTGATTATATTTTTTAGATACATCAACAAGTATAAGCCTTTGGACAGGATTTTGATGAATTACTCAGGGTATAATGATAGAGAATGGCAGTACCTGTCAAAAAATAGACATTTGATGAATATTTGTTGAGTGAATGACAGTCTGAAGCAGTGACCTTTTAAATGTCTGAAAGATGGAGAGAAGAGAGCATGGTAGACAATGGGGATAAGGGTGGAAGAGACCTCACAGATCAGCACATAAAGAAGAGTCAATAGTCATTAGCAAATGAAAGCATTGTATTACTCATGCATATACTATATAATGATATATAATAATGCCTTGTATAATATAAAATATATGTTATTACATATTATATAACATTATAACATCTTCACAGTTTTTTTCATATATGAAGTTAATTTTATTAAGAGCACAAAACAGTATTTTGAATTATATTGACTTTCAGGTAAAAATGTATACATTTCCCCACATTAAATATTGATAAAATGTTCTAATTTTTTGTAGGGCTCCATATTCTTTATATTGCCTAATACTTCGATAGAATTTGATAATTATGTGCCAAATGATAATTTAATCTAAAATATAATTTTAAAATCTACTTTAGATACTTTTGTAAGAGATTTCAAAGACAACTAACACAGAATGAGAGTAACCTCCAAAAATGCTTCACTGACTTTTTTCAAGTAAAACATATATTATTTTTCTCAGAGTACTTGTAATATATTTTGCACAATAGTACTTTCATGTGCATAAATTGTAAAAATAAATATTTTCTATCTAAAATTGCAACATAAATGAAGCAATGCGTTTACCTAAAGTTTAGGAGAAAACCTAAAATGTACTCACCTGAATGACAAAGAAGCAATTTATTAAAAGGCCCCTAACAATTTTGTACTCATAGAACTGAAAATCAACATAACAAAACAGAGATTTGCTTTATTGGTTGGACATGTGTTTTTGCCTAAAATATCAAACTGTTTGTATTTAGATTTTATCAGAAGAAAATCAGATATTTCAAGTCTCTAAAGCACTGAGACTAAAATAATGTGTCACATATATTTAGATCTATACATTTGTAAGAGCAGTTTGTGAGTCAGGATATTTAAATTTAATCTTTTCTTTAATTAAAAAGAAAAAATGATTGCATTTATTTACTGTTTTTATCAAGCACATTTAGAGTAGGTAGAAAAAAATTGTATCTACTTGAAATTAGAAAAGAGACTTAGTTATTATTTTTCACTTATTCCTTTTATAGAAAAGATGATTTTAAGAAAGGGGTTAGGGAGAAAATAATTACTGGGAATTTATAACCACTTTGCTTTTGGGAATGGCCAAAGCAGACAAATTTGAACAGAAGATATTTTTTGGTGTCGTTGCTATGAGAGGCTAACTCATAATACATACATAGCTGTTTATCTGTCACTGAAATCAAAATGTGTCCTACATTGATAAAGTGGAGTTAAGAAACTACAGTTGATAGTTGGGGGACTAATGTATTTGCTGTGGATTTTTATTTGTATTATTTCCTAATAATAACAAAAGATTAATACCAGTGATTTCTTAGAATTTGTTGCAATATTTTGTAGAGAGGTAAAATCTCAAGGTATTAAGAGTGAAAGAATAAGAAACTCAGAGTAAACCAACTGCTGCTACAAACAACCCTCAAATCTTAACAATGTCAAGTTTATTTTGCAAATTCCAGGGGCTTTGTTTTAGGGGAGGAAATACTACTCAACAATCATTTAAGAGCTCAGTACCTTGCTGCCCCACTTTCTTTTATAATCTTAGAGCTGTGTCTATGTAGTGGGAAATAGACGAGGAAAGTAAAAGTATGGAGGATTGCCAAAAAGTTTTAGAAGCCTAAACTGTAATAATGTTGTAAGATTCATTCACATTCTACTGGATATAATACATTTATATAATCTCACTTATGTGCAATTAAGGTTGGGTGTGCCAAAGAGAGAGGAAATGGAATACAAAGAAACACAGAGAAATTTCTTCCACTCTGTAATTAGCAAAATAATTTACAAGCAAATTCTCTACTTTTTTCATGATTAAAATATATTTTATTTATGAATTTATTTTATATTAAAATAGATGTTATATTAAATATAAATATTATATTAAAATTAATTCTTTTTAAAGAATTTAACATAGTAGGGTGGAACAGAATAGAGAACACAGAAATAGGAATGCATAAAAAATATGCCCTGCTGAATGTTGACAAAGGGTTCAAAGAACTCAGCTGAAGACCAAACTTTTCAAAACATGGTACTGGACTATTGATAAAGTTGAGTCAAGAAGCTACCTATAGGCAAAAAAGTAAAACCCAACCTAATTTTGACCTGAACATTACGCTTTACAAAACTGTAACTAAATTGAATCACAGACTAAAATGTAAATTTATAATAATTTTTGAGGAGGAAAAAGAGAAACTTTGTAAGATTTAAGACTAGGTAAAGGATTCTTAAGCTTTACACCAAAATAATAATTTATAAAAGAAAAAAAAGAATAAAATAGGCTATATCAAAATTAAAAACTTCCTTTGCAAAAGACTCTGTTAAGAGGATGAAAAAGAAATCTAAACAGACCTGGAATAAAATATTTATATACTACATATTCGGGCATGCACTAGAATGTAGAATATATAAATAACACTCATCACTCAATGGTAAAAAATCAAGCCAATGAGAAAATGGGAATATTATATTTGAAAAAATTAATGTGTTTTTCTCACCTGTCACAAAGTTCATGTAGAAGGCCCTTATATAAAACATTCATACTATCAACAGAAAATTATGAAATTTAATTTAATATAAATTTTAGGTGACTAGAGAGCCCTTAGAAATGAAGACCTCAAAAAAAGAGAAATAACCCTGAAAACTGTGTATTTTTACATCAAGTTTGATGAAGAGTAGTCAGTTGTGTAGCAGTATGATTAGATAAAAAGTGTATTATCTACTGGTAATAAACTATTTCTATCAAAATAATCAAAATAACATGAATTTATTTGCAGTGTAGTTTCATTAAACTTGGTCTGATTATTTACATAAGTGCAAGACTAGTGATTAATCATATAAGTCCTTGAAATTTGTTTTGTAGCCCAGGCTTGGTGGCTCAGCCTTTAGTCCTAGCATTTTGGAAGGTGAAGGCGAGTGGATTACCTGAGCCTGCAGGTTTGAAGCCTGCCCAGGCAACTTGGCGAGATCTCGTCTCTACAATATATTAAAAATTATCCGGGCATGGTAGTATGCACCTGTGTAGTTCCAGGTACTTGGAAGGCCGAAGCAGAAGAATTCCAGGAGCCCAGCAGGTCGATGCTGGGGTGGCCATGAGTGTACCACAGCACTTTAATCTGGGCGACAGAGTGAGAATCTAACTCAAAAAAAAAAAAAGTTAAAAAGAAAATTTTCTTTGTAGGAATCTTTCAATAAGAAATCTCAGATTGGACTTTTAAAAGCTTTTCAAGCAGGGCTCAGTGGCTCAGCCTGTAATCCCACGCCTTTGGGAGGCTGAGGTGAGTGGATTGCCTGAGCCCGCGGGTTCGAGACCCGCTTGGGCAGGGAGACCTCATCTCTACAATAAATCAAAAGAATCAGCTGGGCATGGTAGCGCATGCCTGTAATTCCGGCTACTTGGAAGGCTGAGGCGGAAGGATCACTGGAGCCCAGCAGGTTGAGGCTGCGGTGACCGGGAGCGGTCACTGCACTCCAGTCTGGGTGACAGAGTTGAGACTCCAACTCAAAAAAAAGGTTTTCAAGGCAGTAAGCCAAGCCAAGCACTTGTCATCTTACTTTGTCTGCAATAGCTGTCTCAAGACCCCAAGAGATTCTGAAATTCCTTGGCCTATCTGGAAGTGACATTTGTTGTTTACCTATAAAGCAAACATTTAAGGGAACCATGTGTACAACGGACCAAACCAGTGTATTTTTTAAGGAGCTTCATTGCTTCCATAAGGTCAACCTTATTTTTTTAATTGCTTGGTCATATCCAAAAATATGACTTTTCAGTTACAACCTTGGTAATATAAATAGTGTTTTCAGGTGTTTCCTGTTAAAGGAGAACAGATCCTTATTGAACTTTTGCAAATAACTACATTGCCAACCTGAAGTTGGCCACCCACACACACAAAGTCAACAACTTGAACATCCAATAGGTAAAAAGCAACACCTGCTTTTAGCACACACACAACAAGAGGAAAGTAATAGCTGTCCTTAGGAAGGAAAAGATCAATAATAAATGGATATCCCAAAATGAAATTTATGTAGAAGTCATCATCAAAACAAATGGTTTCCTCCTGCTAATCTGAATTTAGAATGAAAGGAACAAAAATATTTTTGTTTTTGTTTCCTCTCTGAACTGGCCGCTATAGAGAGAGACCTTGGAGAGCGGGCCTTCGTAAAAATGCTTACCTTTGATAGGTATCTTAGTTCATTTGCTGTTGCTTATAAAAGAATGTGTGAAACGGGTAATTTATTAAGAAGTGAAATTTATTTCTAACAGTTACGAGGGCTGAGACATCCAAGGCTGAAGGGCTGCATCTGTTGAGGGCCTGCTTGCTGCTGGGAACTCATTCCTGAGGCAGTTCAGGGCATCACGTGGCGAAGAAGGCACTGAGTGTGCTAGGTCAAGTGCATCTCTTAGAAAGCAAACCCATTAACCTATCAATCCATGAATAAATTAATTCATTTATGAAGGCACCACCTTCATGATTCAATTACCTCTTAAAGGTTCCACCTCTCAATGTTGCCACATTCAAGATTGAATTTCAACATGAGTTTCAGAGGGAACAAATATTCAAACTATAGCAATGGGGTATTTTTATGTCAGCTCTCCCAGGATCTTATCTGCAGATTTCACAAGAAGTAGGGTATCTCAGTCATCCTATCTCTGGATCCAAAAACTGTAGGAGAGAAGCAACAATATTGCTTTCTCACCCATCACGAAATTTATGATTAAGACCTTTATAATAAATGATAGATTCACAAGAGTACAACCTGCAAATGTATTTGTTGTAAGTTTCACCTATCATGGAAGCCTTCAGTAATGAATATTCAAAAAAATAAAGAAATATGTGTATTTTTATGTAAAGATAGGTAGAAATATAATGGGATAAGAGGGACATGATTCAATGATAATCAACTGGGAACAATTTAGCTTGTTGGTTCAGATTCTTCTTGGCATCTCTGTGTCTTTAAGGATAAGGATGTTCCTCTCCTCCAGGTATAAGGAGAATACATATGGAAAGAAGGTCTTATGACCTAATTTAGGAAGGAAGGTCAGCTGATTATTCTATGTGCTGTTTTGGGGGAAATTGTGAGAGAAAGGTCAAAAAGACGTTCTTGATTCTGCTGCTTTTACAAATGTCAAGGTGCTTTATTTTGAGGTATTCCATTCTGAACTCCATCAAAGACATAAAGAGGCAAATAAATGAATAAGTAAGCAAGCACATAAAATGACATTCAGCATCATTAGTCATTAAAGCAATAAAAATTAAATCCTAAACAGATGACACTACAGAAATACAAAAATGACTAAAAGAAAAAAAATATATAGAGAGAGAGACAGAGAGACAACATCAAATGCTGGCAGGAATGCAAAGAAACTGAATCAGTTCTACTGGGAAAGTAATGCGGTAAAGTTACTTGGGAAAACAGTTTGGCAGGTTTTTAAAGCCAAATATGCAGTTTCCACATGACTCAGCAATTGCACTTTGGGACATTTATTTCAGAGAAATAAAAACCTGTACATGATTTTTATAGTAGCTTTGCTCATAATGGCTTACCTGTTCTTCTACAGGTAAGTAGTTAATCATTCCATGACACAACTATACCATGAAATAAAAAATAAATAAGCTATTGAAACATACAACTACTTGAATGAATCTCCAAAGAATTATGTTGAGTGAAAAAGCCAGTCTCAAGAGGTTATATATTTTATGTTGCATACATTCATTTACATAACAAACACAATTATACAACATTATTACACAAATGACAGAATTATAAAAATAGAGAACATATTAGTGACTATGAAGATGAAGTAATGGGTGGAAATGAGTGCATCATTAAAGAGCAAGCTGAGGGTTTCTTTTGGTGATGGAAATGTCTTGTAACTCAAATGAATTGGCATCAATTTTCTGGTTTTTATATTACACTGTGGTTTTATAAGATGTTACTATTGGTGAAGGTTTTTAAAAGGAGTACATATTTATTATTTCTATCAACTGCATGCAAATCCACAATTATCTCAAAATAAAGAGTATAATAAAACATTTTTGCTTCAAGAGAGAAAAATTAGCATGCAATAACAAAGTTTTTAATATGTTCATATTTTAATATCACTCATGTTTAGAATCTATATTTGATTATTATGAGCTGGCAAACATCCTGATTTTTTTTTACCCTGCATTTATTTTGTCTTATAAATTAAACAGATGTTAAGCTTTCATCATTAAAGTTAGATTTCTAAAGCACTAATATAAATGCTTTTTATCTGAATGTTGTTCACATTTTAACATTTCTGCTAAAATTTCAGGTTTTTAAAATAAAACCTAGGTAATTTTTTATTCAATTTCACATTTAATATTTGATTAATAATTAAAGAAAATAGATATATATGTACTTTTAAAAATTCCAGTGGCAAATATTTTTTTAAGTCCATTAAAAATAATAAAATTGAGAGAATTATGTCATAGTAGTATCTCTTTTCTAAATAAGTACCTTCTTTACTAATAGAAGCACACTGGTAAAAAAAAAATAGTGTCTTATTCTTCTACATATCATAGAATATTTTTTCTGTTAATTATATAATTTCATAAAGTGGAATTCTGAAGGCTCAACACCTTTTGAAGCAAATTTGGAGCATAACCTACATTTGCTGGAAAGCAGATTTATGATTTCATATCCATTTTACAAACAAATAGGGTATCATATTCTGTTCTCAGCAACTCTGCAAATAAAAATACTTTGTCCATCAGAAATAGGCACATTTATTTTTCATTATAAGTTAAAATTCAAATACTGTCAGAGAAAATTACTTTTAAAATCATAAAAGTTTATGCTCTTGAACATCTTTAGTAGTGCTTTCTTTAAAATAAACTGCTTTTTGAATCTTGTGATTGAACTTGGATTGATGTTTGACATTTCCTCAAGGAATTAATTGGATTGAATTTAGCATTTTTATTTCTTTATACTGAAATTGCTTCTGGTTTGTCTCTCATACTTACATCTCTTTTTATTTGAAATAGGGACAGATAAAGGAATCTCTTATTTTGCTGAAAGTATCCAGATGCAATGTTACTTACATTGTGAAGGATTTTTCACAAGCAACAATGCATTCTCAGATTGAAAAATCTACAGTAAAAATTGTTGACAAATTGTAGTTCAAGCTTGCATGAAGATCTGTTTGGTTTATAGAGGTTTGAGGACACTGCAAAAAAACTTGTAAGGTTAAATGTGTACTGGTGTATTCAGCAAGTCAAGAATCTGAAATTTAGATTCAGAATACAGTCTTAGAAAACAGACTCCAATAAGCACTGACTGAGACTTTTCTTTTTTTGGCAACAATGACTATCATTAACTATGCTGTCAAGAGACTATGATATAGAAATTCTTAAGGTTTTTACATGAATTAGAAGTTTATATCAGTGCAATATTTACCAAGCAGCATTCCTACATCAGAAGATTTATAAATGGTCATAGACTAAAATAATTAGACTTGTAGCCAAATGTCAGGCAAATCATACAGTTGGTAGACAGAATAACCAGTTTTACAATAGACAAAGATATACTAGTGAATCAAGATATATATTTAGAGCCAAGGTTGAACTGGAAGCTACCCCATTAATCTTCTCCAACTAGCACATTCTATATAAATAATTTGTATCAGAATGTCTTCAAATATTACCATCAGAATAATTGAGACTGGATAATCTATAAAGAAGATACATTTATTTGTCTGAGGATTCAAGAGATTGGGAAGTCCAAGTGCATGGTGGTAGTTTCTGGCAAGGACTTTTTTATTACATCATACATAACATAGTTAGAGAATAATAGCCTGCATGTCAGGTCAGGTCTCATTTTCCTCTTATAAAGCCACCAGTCCAATCATGAGAGCCACATCCTGATGACTTTATCTAATCCCAAAGGTCCCACCTCCAATCATCATATAAATTTGGGGATTAAGTTTCCAACACATGACATTTGGGGGACACATAAAAACCATAGCATCCCAACCTGGCCCCAAATTAATGTTCTTCTAGCATGCAAAGTACATTTATTCCACTCCAGTAGCTCCAAAGTCTTAACTCATTCCAGTACCAACATAAATTCCAAAGATCAGAGTCTCATCTGAATTAGACAATGCACAATTCATTCTGAGGTAAATTTTCTCCAGCTGTGAACGTGTGAAATCAAGCAAATTATCTACTTTCGAAACACAATGGTGGGGCAGTCATAGGATAAATATTCACATTCCAAAAGGAGAAAAGAGGCAAGAAAAAAACAAGTAACTGGTTGCAAGTAACCCCAATCTAATAGGGAAAACAACATTAAATCCTAGAACTTCAGAATAATCTTTTATTCCATATACTGCCTCCTGGATATATTGGAATAGGTGTCAAAGCACTGAGGCCTTGGGCAGCCCCTCCCAAATGGCAATCCTGGGTTCAGCTCATGCTTCAGCTCTATCAGGCCTGGCATTGCATACTGGTAGCTCTACAGTTCTGGAGTCTCATTGGTGGTCTTGCTCCTAAGGTTCCACTAGGAATTGCAGTGGTGGGAACTCTCAATGGCAGCCTTGATCCCATATTTCAATTCAGCATTGCCCTACTGTGCTAGTTTCATGCCTACAAGTCACTTCCTGGGACCTCACTCTGTCCACAACATTCTTTAAAATCTAGGAGAAGAAAGTCATGCATTCACAGCTCTTGAATTCTGTAAGCCTACAGAAATAACATGTGGCTACTTGGATACTTACAAGGTTTATGACTTGTATCTTCCAGAATGGAGGATCAAACCATACATGGGGTCATAGAGTCACAGATGAGGCAACTAAAGAGCACTGGGCCAGAATGCAGAGATCAAAGACCTGAGGTAGCCTGGGAAGCAAGGTCATGGAAGGCACCCTAGGCCTCTCCCTCAAAACCATCTGACCTTCCAGAGTTCTGGGCCTATGATAAAGGGTGATCTCAAAATGCCTTCAATATCTTTCTACCATTTTCATAATCTCCTTAGCAAACAGTTGCTGGGTCACACTCTTGATTTTCTCTCCCAAGCATGCTTTTTCACTTTTTTTTTTTTTTAAGTTGGAGTCTCACTCTGTCACCCAGACTGGAGTGCAGTGGCCACTCCCGGCCACCGCAGCCTCGACCTGCTGGGCTCTGGCAATCCTTCCGCCTCAGCCTTCCAAGTAGTTGGAACTACAGGCACGCGCTACCACGCCTGGCTGAGGTCTCACCAAATTGCCCGGGCGGGTCTCGAACCAGCGTTCTCCGGCAATCCACTCACCTCAGCCTACCAAAGCGCTGGGATTACAGGCTGAGCCATTGAGCCCAGTGCCTTTTCACTCTTTATGACATTGCCAAGTTGTGAATTTTCCAAATCTTTCTGATCTGCATGCTTTTTAATTAAAAATTCTGCCTTCAAATCATTTATTTCTCTCATATTTTATTGTAAACATGTAAAAGCATCCATGTAGCAGCCTAAATATTTTGTTGCTTAGATATTTCTACTAAAATATCCTAGTCCATTGTTATTATGCTCCACCTTTGATGATTCCTTAGGGCATGGATGGACCTAATGTAGCCAAGTATCCTGATCAAAACCACTTAAGCAGTTTCAGGCTGGGCTCAGTGGCTCAGCCTATAATCCCGCGCTTTGGGAGGCCAAGGTGAGTGAATTGCCTGAGTCCATGGGTTCGAGACCCGCTGGGCAACTTGGCCAGACCTCATCTCTACAGTAAATCAAAAATGAACCAGGCGTGGTAGCACGCGCCTGTAGTTGCAGCTACTTGGAAGGCTGAGGCGGAAGGATCGCCGGAGCCCAGCAGGTCGAGGCTGCGGTGGCTGGAGCTGCCACTGCACTCCATTCTGGGCAACAGAGTAAGACTCCAACTAAAACAAACAAACAAACAAACAAAAAACCCCACTTAAGCAATTTCTAAAAAGTTCCAGACTTTTCTTAGTCTTTTATTCTGAGCCATCATTAAAAGTGTCCTTAACTCTCTATTTACAACATTCTAGACCTTTTCTAGCCTGTTCCTCCAAATTTTTCCAGTTTCTGCTCACTATCCAATTCCGAAGTTGCTTCTCCATTTTCAGGTAATTGTTATAGCAACAACCCCACTCTTGATCCAGATTTTCAGTCTTATTCCATTGTTTTCTGTTGCTGTGACAGAATTTTCAAGACTGGGTATTTATAAAGAAAAGTAGTTCGTCTGGCTCACAGTTCTTGAGGAGACTTTAGGCAGCCCCTGATGGTTTTGGTATTATAGCATAACATGATGAAGAGCATCATTTAGAGAGAGGACAAGAATGTGTATGTCAGCCAGATCTCTCTTCCTCTCCTCATAAACCAACCAACCCCATCATGGAGACTCTACTTTGATTACCTTATTTAATCCAAATCACCTCTCAAAGGTCCTGTCTCCTATCAACATATACATTGTATAAAATGACTGTCTCAGTGATGAATATAATTCTATTATTGCCAGAGAAACAACCAAGCAAACTCATCCATGATTTTTTTGCAAGAAAATAAAATGTAAAGGTATTAACCATCTTAAGAGAAGTGCAAGTCAAGGAACTTGTAGTGGGAACAATTGTGAAAATACCACAAGATAGTTACTCAGTATCTTCCTGAGCATTCTTGTGTAAGCTCTAAGGGAAATAAAGGGAAAAATAAACAATTTCACTAGGTTTTTGGGAAATGTCAGGATTCTCTGGCTTTGAGGTATAGAATGTCAGGTGTCAAGGTCATCAGTCATACCTAGGAACTTATCTAGCAGAGTAGTCTCAAAAAAATGTAACAATCAAAAGGAGTGAGGGTATTTTTTTTATCACTTTATGGAGGTATTCTTGACATAGAAAAAACTGTACCTATTTAATGTATAAAACTCTATAAGCTTGGAGAGAATTATACAACCATGATACTATCACCACCATGAAGACCATAAACATATACATCACCTCTTAAAGTGTCCTTCCTTCATCCTTCCTTCTCTCTCTTTCTCTCTCGCTTTCTTTTCTTTTTTTGAGTTGGAGTCTCACTCTGTCACCCAGACTGGAGTGCAGTGGCCGTTCCCGGCCACCGCAGCCTCGACCTGCTGGACTCCGGCGATCCTTCTGCCTCAGCCTTCCAAGTAGCCAGAATTACAGGCACATGCTACCACGCTCGGCTGATTTTTTGATTTATTGGAGAGATGTGGTCTCACTGCCCAGGCGGGTCTCGAACCCGCGGTCTCAGGTGATTCACTCACCTCAGCCTCCCAAAGGCACGGGGTTACAGGCTGAGCCACCAAGCCCAGTCTCTCTCTCTTTCTTATGCTGTGATGGCAAGGCCTCAAATCAGAACACATCGAGTGATATCAGCAAGGGCTTTCATAAATCAAAGTGTCATCCTTACAAGCAAGTTAATTCTCAGGTAAATAAAAGTAGAATTGGAATTGTAGAGGAGAAAAATACTGCATAGTAGCTATAAAACTTTTCTTTAAGATCATATATAGACTCTTGTTTCTTTCTTTTCACCCCTACCATAATCCTGTAAAATTACTAGAAGATAAAAAAAGATTCTATTAATATATTATATATCTTAAATATTTATACTATAACTTCTGATGCTAAAATACAATAACAAGAAGAAGGCTTTGGAAACTTTAGATGCATAGTAAGCAAGTGAGAAAGTTTCACAGAGAGCCCAGTGTGTGTTTCAAGAGACAGCTGGGGCTTGGAAGTGCGAGAGGCGGACTTGGGATGCTTTAGACGCTGCTTACTTCATACCTCATAGAACATACAAATATTAATTCAAATTATATCAGATATAAACTAAAAAACTTCTAAAAGAAAATATAGGAGAAAATTTCTGCAACTACCGGTTAGGCAAAAATGTCATAGGTAGAACACCAAAAGCATAATTTCGAAAAAAACAAATTGATAAATTAGACTTTAGACTTGCAAATCAAAACCATACTGAGATACCATCTAACCCCAGTAAGAACAGCCATCATTAGTAAAACATACAGCAGCAGATGCTGGCAAGGGTGCAGAGAAGAGGGAAGGTTTTTTACACTTCTGTTTGAAATGCAAACTAGGTAATCCTCAATGGAAAACAGTGTGACAATTTCTAAAAGAACTAGAAATTGACCTTCCAAATGACCCAGTAATTCCACTTACTGGGAATATACTGGGAGGAACTCAAATCATTCTACAAAAAAGATACCTGCACATGCATTTGTATTGCAGCACTATTCACAATAGTAAAGATGTGGAACCAACAAAGCTGCTCATTGAAACTGAACCGGATTTACAAAAAATGGTACATATGCATGATGGAATGTTACGCAGCCATAAAGAAGAACAAAATTATGAACTTTGAAGCAACTTGGACAGATTTAGAGTCTATATTACTCACTGATCTATCACAGAAACAAAGAACTGAGTACCACATGTTCTCAGTCATAAGCAGACCCTAAACATTCACCATAATATTATAAGAAAAGGATTGGCAGTAGCGGGATATTGCCAGGGGAGGCAAGAGGTGGGACGGGACACAACATCAATAAGGGTAACTGATCCAAAACCAGCCAAAGAGGGGACCAAGGAAAGCACAAACTTACCTGTAAGATGACCACTTGTATAGCTAATCCAGAATTATACTCCACATCTGTAAAATTAAAAACAAACAAAATTAAAATTTCTCCTCTTAATTAGACCATGCTAGAAAATAAAAAGACAAACCTCTTGGTTTACAAAAAAAATTTGAAAATCAGACACCTGATAAAGAACATGTGTCTAAAATATACAAAGATCAAAGTTCGATAAGAAAACCCACATGATATAAAAATCAGCAAACCTTTACAATAGACACTTTGCCAAAGAACATGTGCAGATAGCAATTCAGTACATGCAAGTCAACTTTTAGTCATCTCAGGCAAATGCAAATTAGAACTACATTGAGAAACCACTACACACCTATTAGAATGAATGAAGGAAAAAAATTGCAACAAAAGAAACACAAGTCTACCCATGTCAAGAGTAGGCAGGAATGTGTAGTTTGTCCCACAATGGTGGGAAAGTGAGATGATACTATCGTTTTGAGAAACAAATCAACCATTTCTTAAAAATGTAAACAAACATTTAACATATACTAATTTATTTCTCTTTGTGGTACTTGTCCAAGATAAAATAAAAGTCTGTGGTCATATAAAAACTTGTCCATAAATGTGTGTAGCCACTTTATTTATCGAGTTTTGTACATTAAATATGTGCAGTTTTTTGTATGTCAAGAATACCTCAATTAAGTGATTTAAAAAAAAACTTACTGCTTTAGATTATTATAAAGGCTAACAACAGTCTCAAATTCATAAAATAGTGAATGTATAGGAAAATTTTGGCATATCCATACAATGGAATAGTACTAAGATGAAAAAGAAACAAACCGTTGTTACAGTTACATGAATAAATGTCAAAATAATTATACTAACTAAATAAGCAAGAGAAAAGAAGTGAATGTATTATTCTATTTACATAAAAACTTTGAAATGACTGTCTGTAGTGAAATAAGATCAGTGGTTGCTTAGTGCAGGAGTCCTTGTCAGGCAGGGGTGGAAGTCAGGGATAAAAAGATGTATGAGAAAAGTTTTTGAAATAATGGATATGTTCATTATTTGGATTGTGGTTCTGTAGGTGTATATTATATACGTCAAACACAGGCACCTTATTTTGTAGCAATTACATCTTAAGACAGTTTAAAATCTCAGAAAATAATAAATGTAAATAATTGAAATTTCCATAAATAAAATACATATACAAATATAAATATAAATATATATACACAATCACCGGTACATACTAATCATATTTTTCTATATTCTTACAATATTTTTGAAGTTTTTATATGGTACTGATCTTGCTATATTTTGTGTTGAAAATCTAGAAAGATTATTTAGTCTATTTTCCACTATTATTAGTCAAAGTTTGGTATGAATACTTGGATGCATAAAACATACAACTTTATACCTAGTCCTCCTCACTTAATTACAGTGCTCTCAAACATTTCAGTACTAATAAACTGTATGCTATTTAATTTACATAAAAAATTGAGTGATCATATTATAATTTAGTTACATCCATAATATAATTCTACTGAGATGAAACTATGCCAAACTCAGTGCTTTGGGTAAAAAATCGCTCGTTCTCCTGAGTCTGGCAGTTGACTGGCATTGGTAGTCCTGGGTCAACTCAGTTAGATGGTTGGAGCAACTCTCCCTTTCACTGAGGTCTGCTGGATCAGCTGGGAACTCTACCATAAGTTGTTTTTATTCTCCTAGATCTTTGATCTAGCCATGGCATACATTGCTCATAGCAGTAGGAGAAGGGAGCAAGCAGAATTATATGTGGCCTCTGAAAGCTTATGCTCAGAACTGGCACATTGATATTCCTGCCTCATTCCTTTGGCCAAACAAATTACATAGATGAGCAAAGAGTGAAGGAGTGGAGAAGGGCCATTTATCTGTAATGAGAGCAAATGAGTGTATAGACATGGAGAATGGTGAAGAAACAGGGCTGGTTATTTAATCAGTCTCATGTAAGTGATATTGATATACTGAATGATTGATATACTGAATGTCCTTTTAAGATGCAACTTCTGTCTGGACTACAACTGGATCTTCTTCCTATGATTTTACACATTGGGTTGCAGTTATTTATTTATTTATTTTTTCTGTGTTGGCATTGACATCTCAAGAGCGGTAATAATCCAAGATTATCACTTTCTAGGAGAGCCCTACCACAGGATTAAATTAGGGCATAGGTTGAGTTTTGGGTGTGTGTGAGGTAAGACATGATGAGGACACGATTCTAAAATGCACAAGATAGAACACATTTATTACTTACAAATCCAGGAGAGATTATGGGTGCTGACAGGAGGCTGATGGAAATTCTGGCGGCAGCAGGAAGCTCTACCGGTGGAGGGGAAGCAAGGCAGAGAGAGGACCTGGGGACAATAGCTTTTTTAAGGACTGAGGGTATTAATTTTTAGGGTTCCCAAGAGGACTGTGGATTGGCTTAAAGAAAGCACACAGAGAGAGAGGAGAACTTATTTACAACACTCTGGTGTTGAACACTAAGTTTTTATCATGATTAGCAGTTGTGTGCTGTTTTTGGTTTGGTGCTAGCAGAATGAAGAATGAGTGGGTTATTTCTTAAGCAACCTCATGGAGAAGGGAAGTTTTAATGAGACCAAATTTGGCAGGGTACAACCAGGTGTCAGACAACCTTGTCGGGTCTAAAAATGGGTGCCAACTCAGAACCATATTAAACAAATAAATGACCCAGTCAATAGGCGGAAAAATTTTCCAAAGCTAGTTTATGGGAGCACACATTTGAAACTTTTTTTTTTTTTTTGCCCACTACCTACATGTTTACGATGCCAGGTTACCATAGGACATTTCAAATAGGGACTGAACTCTTGGCCCTGAAAATTTTTCAAAATACTGTGTACGTTAACACCACAATCTAAGGAAGTATTGCCGCGAACCATTTATATTCTAGAATAGCTTTTCACAGCAATGATTGCACATCACATAATCAGAAGAAACGTATTCTCTGTTTCGTTTCCTTTAACCAGTTCAATTTCCCTTTAACCAGATCCTAAAAATATCTGCGGCCACAATAGTTCTTAAGCTAAAAGTATAAACATAACCTCAGCATATCAAGTTTTGTTAGATCAATTTATTTTAAACATTTACTAATAGCATACTATATGAAAACATGGGGTAGAAATACAGGGGTGAACAAGTCATGGATTTTGTCTATAAAGACTCACCTTCCCTCACCCATCATAAGATTCAATAAAGACACTTTTATAACAAAAGTCAGGTTACCAAGAGATAAGCATGACTAATTTATTTAATCGGCCGGGCTCGATGGCTCAGCCTGTAATCCCACGCCTTTGGGAGGCTGAGGTGAGTGGATTGCCTGAGCCCGCGGGTTCGAGACCCACCTGGACAACTTGGCGAGACCTCATCTCTACAATAAACAGTAATAAAAAAAATTAGCCAGGCGTGGTAGCGCCCGTCTGCAGTTCCAGCTACTTGGAAGGCTGAAGCAGAAGGATCGCCGGAGCCCAGCAGGTCGAGGCTGCGGTGGCCGGGAGCGGCCACTGCCCTCCAGACTGGGCGACAGACTGAGACTCCAACTCAAAAAAAAATATTTACTCACACTTTTACAAGGTATGGGAGCTTTTAGAAATGAAAGCCCAGAGACCCAGGAAAACCATCTATTTTTTATGTTTAGATCCAATGAAGAATGAAGAGTCATGGTAGAAACGGTGACTGGACAAAAAGGTATGAATTAATGGTAAGATACTGAGGAAGGAAACCCAGCAAGGTCTATCTGTTCTTCTCTGTGTAGCATTCCATTCTCCTATCTTCAACCCCAAGAATAGGGCAGAGCTCCTTTGCAATGAGAGACTTCAAGGGAGTGACCTTTCTCAGTTTTTTGGCTAACTTTGGGGGAAAGGAGTTCTATTTTTGATGACCCACCTTGGGGAAGAGAAGTTCAAGTTTTTGTGACTAGTTTCAGGGGAGAAAATGGGGCAAGCAAAGAACAAGAGAAGGTCAGAGAGATCTTGGTCTGAAATTCTTTCAGAGTACCCAGCATGCCAGTGTGATATCTTTTGGAGTATCATGTTTTGAGCCTCAACAATTGTATGTACACAAAATTATTTGAAAAGAATAAGCCTTATGGCTGTCTCTTGAAAAATCATTTCATTTCCAAAATATGCTGGTCCTGTGAAACTAATATTCCATGTAGCATCCGTTCAAATACTATGTTAGATAAAGACAATTTTAGTTTCCTTTGATGCTTACCTAAGTTAGAGAATTATTTGTACATTTCATTGAAATGACAAGAAGCAGAGAAGAAACTATTGATTATATACTGTGGGCAGAGAATTTGAACATTAATTTTCACTATCAGAATAAAAGGGACATGATTTAATAGTACTTAAAAGTGAGGAACTGATGTATGAAAAAGTTTAATTACTTATTCAAAGTTATCTAGCCAGTGAATGTTGAAAGTTTGGAATTAAGCTTTGAACTCAGATCTCTCTGCTTCCAGTCCCCTGTTTATTGTCAATGATCCATGCTGCCTGCAGGGGCAGCTGGGCTGTGTTTGGCATGCGTGGTCTTTATGAATCCATTTGGTTTGCAATTCATTAAGCTGCTTATCCTAAAAGAGACATATGATGCTGAAACTTTTATTTTGTTTTGCTTTGTTTTCTGCATTGTTTTAGTGTCTTTTTAGAGGGTCATTTACTAGATGTGTTAACAGGTAGCTCATAATTTTTTTAAAAAGAAAGTTTTCCCACTCTTTCAGTAGAGAGGCATAGTTATTTTAAATTAGCCTTTTCAGAATGTACCACATTATTTTGAAACATACTCTGTAAGTCAATTGGCAAGTCTATCATCATTCTCCAATTTATTGAAGTTTTTGGTCTGAATTCATCACACAGAAGGGGAGGCTCAGGCTGTCAACCTTTCACCAACACAACAGGTCAGAGGAATTCAGGATTTTTGTCAAATAGCAAAGTTGCTGTTAGTTGGTTTCAGAGACGAACCTGAAAATGAGCAGGAGTAGTCTTTGCCACCAAGCAGTTGGCTGTACCCCTTCCTGCTCTGGAATTTAAACTTTACAGTTTGAAACTTAGTGGCATTTTGCCTAAAATAAAATGAAAATGTCTGCATAGACATTCTAGTCTTCTATTTGACATTTAATTAGTTAGATTTTAGTCACTGTTCTCATATAAATTGAAAAGCCACATTAGTTATGTGACCCCTGGAAAAATGTTCTTATCTGCAGGTGTGTTTATGATCAGGCTCATGTCTAGGGAACTAAATACTACTTCCTGAACCATGAACCTTAAACATTTGCAAGACATCTTACCATTTACAGAAATTGCAGAAAAATATTTGGAGAACTGAAGGTTAGACTGTCCCTAAATTGACACTAATTATAAGAACACGATTCTGTCACTAAACTATAACAGTGAGGAGTAAAGCAGAAAAATACAAATGCAATCAAATGATAAAGAAGACACTGCTTGCCTTTACTCAAGAGAGCAATTTGAAGAAGTAGAATTCTTGTTTTTATACTTTCCTTTTGCATCTTCATTCTTTTAGTTTCTTAGTCGATTGCAAAGATACGTTACTGAACTTAGCACAGAGCTATTTTTCAAAAGCTGTATGCTTCTTCTCACTAATGAGGATCTAACAAAAAAGTGCTGAAGATTTTCAGTTTTCTTAGAAATAACCTAGATAGGACAGATCAATGTGAGTACCTTCGAATTTTCTAACCTCTGTCAATAGGTTTCAGTTAAATGGTAAAGAGGAATGTTGGATACAGGTGAAAGCAAATGAATATTAGAAAGAAAAGGATATCCAGAATTAGCTGAGATGAAACCTGTCTAATGGAGATAACAAAAATACTGAGCTCATAATACGGTTGAGTGGACTAAAAATGCATATGGTCAACAGTGCTTAGGCCAGTTTGGATTCACAATATGTATTATCTAATAGTAAGTAGCTGTCGCTACTAATCCATTTCCACTACAACACCACCAAAACCTCTTCACTACCACCACCACCACCACCACCATCATCATCATCATCATCTAATTAGGGGAGCTGATTTCTCAGCAGGGATTACCACACCAACAAAAGGAGATGAAATTGTTGCTGTTTCATCCACATCAAAATGCTCACCTTCTCCATGCTACAAAGTATATTCTCATCCTTATTATATTTGTGGTTCAGGATACCATTCCAAAATATGACTGCAGGAGATTAGAACATGCCACCCAAAAGTGTGCCACCCTGGCATATTGATTACTTTGTAGAAATGGAGAGTCAGTCAACACAAGAAAAACTCTTCACGTCCCTCCCCACTTCAGAAACATTATGTTTTAAGTTCATTAGCAAAGGACCTCGCACTAGGAGAAGGGGTGTTCTAAGACAACTTCTATCATCTGTGAGATGTTTACCCACTTCATAAGAAAACAAAGAGACTGCCATTCCCCATACATTGCCTCAACTCACTCACTTAAGACTTGTCTCATCCACCCTGGAGAAGCACCAAGCTCCTGATCATTTCTGTAGCACATGGTCTGTGACACTTGAACCTTCTGGCCCTTCTTTGAGTCTCATAGTTTTGTTGGACTCTCATGTGTATGTCCATAATTAAAATTGTTTTTTTTCCTATTAATTTGTTTTAATGTTAATTTAATTTGTAGTCAACCAAAACACCTAGAAGGTGAAGGCAAGCCATTTTTCTTCTCCTACATTATTTACTTTTACAAATGCTGAAAGCACTCCTCAGTTTTACTTTTTATATCCTCAGTTGATCTGCTCATTTTTATACAAGGGACAGAGCCAGTTGTATTCATGGATCAGCATAGCAAAGATCACACCAAGCGGTCTCAGAAACAGTGTGTGCAGAAGTCGGCGCAGTCAGGATGCAGGTTTTACAAAAGAACCCGTCATGCTCTTTCCCAGGAATGCCCTGCACAGCAAAGGGCTCATGTGGGAACCAGTTCCCGGAGTATCTGATTAAGCATTAGGCTAGCTGTGACAAGTGTGATAAGTATGTCACAAAAAATGCCATTTCACTTTCACTGAGTATATTCCTGGATTTCCCCAGCTGGCCTGCACACAAGAAAGGTGTGAAAACAGTTCCAACTCCTGAGTTTTAAAAATTGAGAGAGCAGTGAATGCGATTTTATTCTGCTCCTTTCAGACTGCCAGATTCCCCATTAATTTTTAAACTGCAGAATGAATTCTAAAAGCCAAAGTGACAGTGTATGAAATGCTTTGTCACTGTACACACTCAAACACTCTTAGGGACGCCCAAGCAGGAACTTTGTTGCTTATGACATATTGACCTAGACTCTGAGCTGCGTTTTCCACACTTACTATCTTCCAAATTGCTGGGAGACTTGCTTACCTCCCGTTAAGCAGGGCCAAAATTCATTTCATTGTGAGCTCCTGTTAACCTAAAATGAGCCACAGAGAGATTTACTCTCTAAAGCAGAGTTTATTCGGGAATGGCGGAGATTGTAACCCAGTATACCTGTACTATGGCAGACACAGGCACTTTCAAGGGGTTGGGGAAACAGGGGAAGATTTCAAAGACAAAAAGAAGTCTACCAAAGCTGTTTTGAAACAAAGGCTGCAGGAAATGAATGGGTACAATGCATGCTATTCTGGTGATGGATACCCTAAAAGCCCTGATTTGATCACTACACAATCTATGAATGTAGCAATACTGAACATGTGTCCAATAAATTTGTACAAATAAGAAGACAAGTAAAACAAAACAAAGACATTTAATTACAGGGGTTTGTTGCAGAAAGTGGTGTTGACTCATTGGAGAAAACAGCCTTTATTAGGCAAATATCCTCTTGCAAGTGGCTTATGTGGATTTCAGAGGTTGTGAGAAATTCCTTGCATTGTTTTTGTCTTAGGTACACTTGCATGAGTGTTACCACTTCCAGAGCTCCTGGTTTTCTTTTGTTAAGACTTGACATTAGTAATTTCATTTAGATATTGGTAAGTTTTAAACTCCCATAAAAAATAATAAAATCCTGAAATCTACAACAAGCAAACTAAATTTACATTTATTAACAGGAAATTATTTAATAAAAATATTATTTGAAATACATGTAGTAAACATTTAAAAAGAATGTAAGATTTCAGACTATGTTGTTAAAAAAAAATCAGTAAGAAATTTTGGCATTTAGAAAAGCCAAGACAGCACATCAGTCAGTCAGCCAATGAGTCTAGGTTTTTAGAGAAGATAGAAATGGAAATCTTAAAAATGTTACTTTAACAGCAGAGATCTTCAAATTAATTATATGTGGCATGATGGAATACATGCAAAATTCTCAAAAATATAATGGTGTACTCATTCTCCTGTCGTATAAAAGTCATACTGAGAATGAAGGTTATATCAACAGCAAACCCATTTTTAGTCATGTGTTCATCTATTCCTTCGGTTAAGTAGACATCCAAGTGTCTTCCGAGTGCCAGATGCTGTGTGAGGATACTTACTGGTGGAGGAGGATGGTCTGTATCTATTCTCTTGAGAAGCTCACAGTCTACCTGGAGAAGCAGTAACATAAATCCGTGATTAATATAAGATATAAAGTATTATAGAAGAATGAAGAATCCCGTGTTATTCTGTAATGAGGGAAATTTTATACAGTTATTTTAGAGAAGAGTGTATGGAAGGTTTTTGAAGATTGAAGAATATTTCATTGAGTTTTGAGGAGGAGGAGGAAGAGAGTGAGGCAGATCGTCTTAGATGCGGGATACTGCATGATAGAGATCTGGAACTATCTGGCACGCCAGGCTGTGGTGAGGAATCCTGGTGGAATTGCAAGCCAGGGTGCGGTGAGGAATCCTGGTGGAATGGCACGTTGGTGGTGCAGAAGTGAACAAGTGCACAGAGGAGGATGGGAAGGAAAGGGGCACAAGAGAGTGACCTTGAGCAAGTTTGAAAGTCAGTGACGTCTCCACCATTGTAGCAGATAAACGCTAGACCAGAAAAAATGATAAAAATCTAAACTAGATAATGAGTGGAGAGGAGGCATTCAGGAGCCCTTTGGAGAAATGCTGCATGAGAATTGCTGAGTAAGTGGGCATTCCACATAAGGTAGAGAGAAGAAAGATGCTGAGTTTCTAAAATGAATGAAGGAGTGAAGGATGACCATTACTCAACCTACAAAATTAGGGCAGGTGGGAGAGGGTCTGGAGAAGTAGAGATAAAATGAATTGAAATTTATGTACATTATTATTATTATTATTATTATTATTATTACTTTCCAAATAAAATTTGAAAGACCCAAGAAAGCAAAAAATAAAGAGAGGTCATCTGTCTGCGTGTGGCAACATAAAATGAGAATGTGATCCTCACAGAAGAAAAGAAGATCCCTAATCACACTGGTGCCCCTCAGAGTTTCCACAACACTTCTGGAAGATTCTTCACAGTCAGATATAGGGCAATACATTAGAAAGAGGCTCTAACACAGACACTGAAATAAATAAATGGCATTCACAAAGGTAATAGTGATGAAAATTATTTTTGGAAGTATGCAATTTTGAGCAGAAAATTTGGGAAGCACAGAGACTCCTGAGTTAGAAAAACTTAAGACAAACAAAAAGAAATGAATATGTATGCAAGGAACATTTTGGGAAATTTTACTACAGAGTGGTGAAGTTAAGGAGAAGCTTCAGAAAGGATTGAGTATGCATAAGAAAAGATGCTCCACACCCTATGTCATCAAGACAACACAAATGAAATGCCACTACACACGTATTAGAATGGCCAGAATCCAAAGCACTGGTGTCACCTGATAAGGATGTGGAACAACAGGAACTTTCATTCACTGCTGGTAAGAATGGAAAATGGTACAGCCAATTTTGGAAGACAGTTTGCCAATTTCTTACAAAAGTAAACATACGATCCAGCAATCACGCTCCTTTGTATTTACCCAAGCGATTTAAAAACATATATTCTCACAAAAAATCTACACAAAGCTGTTTGTTGCAGCTTTATTTACGATTGTAAAAGCTTGGCAGCAACAAAGATATCCTTCAGAAAGGGAAGTAGATAAGCAAACTGTGGTATATCCTTACAGTGGAATAGTATTTAGCAATAGAATGAGCTACCAAGTCATTCAAAGATGTGGAAGAAACTTGAATGCAAATTACTAAGTGGGGTAGATCAGCCTTAAAATACTGTATGATTTCAGCTATATGACATTCTGAAAAAGACAGAACTGCAACCAATGCAATGGTTTCCAGGAGTTCAGGGGAAGGAATAGAGAGATGAACAGGCAGAGCCCAGAGGAGTTTTAGGGTATTGAAACTATGATTCTATATGATACTGTAGTGGTGGATGCATATATATTTGCTGAAACTTAATATACGTTACATATGTGTTTATATTTTTTGAAATATCATATATATATATATATATAATGTATTTGTTGAAACTCATAGAGTGTAAAACACCAAAAGTAACGCTAATCCTTATTAACTATGAAATTAAGTTAATAATAAGATGTGAGCCGGGCTCGGTGGCTCAGCCTGTAATCCCGCGCCTTTGGGAGGCTGAGGTGAGTGAATTGCCTGAGCCCGCAGGTTCGAGACCCGCCTGGGCAGTGAGACCTCATCTCTACAATAAATCAAAAAATCAGCTGGGTGTGGTGGCGCATGCCTGTAATTCCAGCTACTCGGAAGGCTGAGGCGGAAGGATCGCTGGAGCCCAGCAGGCCGAGGCTGCGGTGGCCGGGAGCGGCCACTGCACTCCAGTCTGGACGACAGAGTGAGACTCCAACTCAAAAAAAAAAAAAAATAAGGTGTGAATACTTGCTTATCAACTATAGCAAATGAAAGATATTAATAACAGGCTAAAATGGGGATGGATTAAACAGATGTATGAGAGTTCTCTAGACTTTTCATTAATTTTTCTGTAAACACGAAACTGTTAAAATATTAAAGTCTACTAATTAAAACTTTAAAAAATAGATTGAGTAGCAAGGCTTCACAATGAGGAAGATGTTGAGTTTCTAAAATGAATGGATTTTCTCATCACTTCTCTGAGATTTTGTCTCTGGGTTATACATAACTTAAGCAGTGCAAAATCTAGCAAAACACTGCTCTCTATGTCATATTGAAGATACTGATTTATTTGAAATTAATTCTACTTTTTCTTTTTAATCATGTATCACAAGATACATTTGTATATTAAATCATTCAAATATTTGTGCTTTATTTTTTTAATTTAAAATTTTATTTTTATTTTCAATTTTTTTTCTTAGATTTAGTGACTTCTAAAAAAATCTCCTAAAGTTTTTCCCCTTTTCAGCCACTACTCATTAACTTGCTAGTCTTCCGGCTTTCCACTCTGCACATTTTTTTATCAGGTATTTTTTTGTGCTCCATATATTCTCACAGATTGCAATATTTATTTTGATAAACTAGATACTATTCACACTTTTGGATGTTCCAAATGTCTTTCCCTAATCTTGTCACCAAACTTAAATTTGTCAGCATAATTTCATAAAAGTAAGTCATTAATTTTGATACGGTCCTGTCCAAGACCATCAATATATTCTTATTTCCTTGGTATTGTTGCCTTTCATATTGCTATATCTTAAACATTCAGTGTCCATGCCCATATATAAAATGACTTAGATAGAAAACCACCAAAAAGGCATTACTTCAAATTGTTTATCAAACTTAAAGGTTTATTTAGACTTAGTCAGCACCAAGTTCACTTACTAAGGACACAAGGAATAGGGAGATAATGGTATACACAGGGGCAGTATTGCATGGCATTGAGTTGCTCAGATATAGATTATGATGTCCTCAGTCCACTCTGATAATTACTAGTAGAGGGGTTGGAGGAAGTTAATGTGATGTGTAGGATATTTCAGCACTGAAAAGCCATGAGATCCTGGTTCTTTTCGCTTAAATGTCTGACTAGCAACTGATAAAGCTAAGTGACCAGCTTCCACTGATGAGTTCAGCAATGAAACACCCAGACAGCACAGAACAGCAGGCTAAGGAAGATCCATGAATCATTCATCAGTATATTACTGACCTACTGCACATCTAAATGTTGACATTTCGAGGTTAATACTATGTAAGGGTCATAATTTTTAGGCCGAAATGGGACTAATATCCAACTATTTTAACACATTTCTTTGAGGAAAGACTTAGTTTTTAAAATCTATTTCACATTATGAATTGTTTTCCTACTATTTACTAAATCACCTATCATTTTTATACTGTCTTGGGCCACATCTACCATATACAAGCTTCCTTTGTATTTGTGACTAAATGTGAACTATTTATTTTATCAGCCAAATGTTCTTTTTCTGCACTAATTTGCCATTTTTATTACTGTTGCTGTTATATATACTGTTTTATTACTGTTTTATAATTCACAAATTATATCTTCTTTTCAGAATGTTTTCTTAAATAATTATTAGTGATCATCTTGTTAACTGACAAAATTGCAGAACTCTGATTTGTTTTAATGATTCCATTGTGTTTTCTTTAGCATTTCATAAGTAAATAATACCAATTGCTGGCTTCCTTCTGTTTTGGCCTGAGATTTCCAGAAAATAGTACCTAAGGCAACAGTTTAGGGGCTAATAATTTATTAGGGAGTAATAAATTATTAGAGAGGAACAGAAGTAAGGGCCAGAAAAAGTGAAACAGAGGAGGACAGAGAGTAAATATAACATTCTTGGATTTTTCTGGCTTCACCTAAGAATAACTGATTGCTGACCCTGTGGTTATGTTGACCAATTAGTCATTTAAGTTGCTTTTTAGCATAATACATCAAAAGTAAGAAAGGGGAAGAATTAATCCACTGATGTTCACTTTTATAAAGAAGGGAACGATGGCTTCTCTCCATTCTTGTACGTCCCTTGACTGGACTACAAATTAAATTGACTGTACACAAGGGAATTCCACAAAAACAAGAGACTTGAGAAAGGGTCAAATGACTGAAGCTTATATGGAATCCTAAACTTAAAGAAAGGAATAGAGGTTTGGGGTTTCTGTGGGATGACGGCTACAATATGAGAGGATGGGGAGGAAATGTATGGTGGATAAATGCTGACTCGTTATGCATATAATAGTCTCTAAGGTGATAAACGTTGTCTGGAGTTACTTTCTTCCAATATGAGTACCTTTACTAATACAGATTTCCTTAATAAATGTAAATTCTTTTTATTATAAAAGGGAAGCTTTTAGAAGTTACTCCTGTGCCTGCAGTTGATCCAAATAACCAATGAATAATCAATATGCCAAAAGAAATATTTTGGAGTGGTGCATGTGATCCCCAATATTTCCCATTAACCAATGCTTACACTAAGGTACATTAACTCCCCTGAAGTCAAACATTTACCTCTTTAGGTACCAAGGAAATCTTTGTGGCATGCTCCTATATCTGGTTAAGTCATTATTTGCTCTTACAAAATAGGACTAGTTTTCTCTGATAAAATCATAGGGAACCCTGCCAACCAGAGGTTTCAGGAGAATCTCAGGACAACATCACATTGATACCCAAACTGAGTAAAGATTCAACAAAGCAAGACAACTCCAGGCCAACATCCCTGGTGAACACAGATGTAAAAATTCTCAACAAGATTCTAGCAAATTGGATCCAACAACACATCTCAAAAATTATCCACCATGGCAAGTAGACTTAATCCCAGGGATGCAGCACTGGCTTAACATCAACAAGTCCATGAATGTAAATAAATACATTAACAGATGTGAAAACAAGAACCACATCGTATATCATTAGACACAGAAAAAACTTTTGACAAAATCCAGCATCAATTCTTGATAAAAACCCTTGAAATCATAGATACAGAAGGACCATTCTCAAGTGCTACCCATGTTAAACCCACAGCCAACATATTACTAAATGGACAGAAACAGAAAGCATTTCCCCTGAAAACTGGAACAAGACAAGGCTGCCTACTCTCAACCCTCCTGTTCAACACAACGTTGGAAGTTCTAGCCAGAGCAATCAGACAAGAGAAGACTTTCAGGAATATCCAAATAGAAAATGAGGAAGGAAGTTGGGCAACCCCTTCAGATCCCCTCCCACTGTGGGAGCTTTTCTGTCCTCTCAATAAATCCTGCTTTCTAAAAGAAAGAGAGAGAGAGAGAGAGAGAGAAAGGAAGGAAGGAAGGAAGGAAGGAAGGAAGGAAGGAAGGAAGGAAGGAAGGAAGAAAGAAAGAACGAAAGAAAGAAAGAAGGAAGAAAATGAGAAAGATAAGCTTTTTGTGGGCTATATGATCCTATGCCTGGGAAGCCCAAGAGAATCTGTCAAAAACCTTCTGATAAAGGACTTTAGCAAAGTCTCAGGGTATAAAACACAAGCAAATGGAAAAATAGTCCATGCTCATGGATAGGAAGAATCAACATTGTGAAGATGTCCACCATACGCAAGGCAATCTATAGGTACAACACAATACTCATTAAATTGCCATCATCATTCTTCTCAGACCTGGAAACAATACAGAAACTTATATGGAAACAAAAATGACCACCAGTAGTCAAAACAATTATCAGTAAAATAAACAAAGTGTGAGTTATCACACTCCCAGATTTTATTTTATTTTTATTTTTATTTTTTTGAGTTGAAGTCTCACTCCGTGGCCCAGACTGGAGTGTAGTGGCATGCTCCCAGCCACCACAGCCTCGACTTTCTGGGCTCCAGCGATCCTTCCGGTGATCCTTCTGCCTCAGCTTTCAAGTAGCTGCAACTACAGGCACGCGCTACCCCGCCAGGCTAATTTTTTTGATTTACCGTAGAGACGAGGTCTCACCAAGTTACCCAGGTGGGTTTGAACCTGCGGGCTCAGGCAATCCACTCACCTCAACCTCCCAAAGCACGGGATTACAGGCTGAACCACCAAACTTGGTTCATTCCTAGATTTTAAACTTTAGTATAAGGTTGCAATAATAAAAGCAGCCTGGTATTGGTACAAAAACAGACATATATTCCAGTGGAATGAGATAGAGATTCTGGAAGCAAAACCCAAATAATTCTCATTCAATTCATCTTTGACAAAGCATCCACCACCAACCACTGGGGAGAGGAGAATCTTTTCAGTAAATGGTGCTGGGAAAACAGGCTGACCACATGCAGAAGAATGAAACAGGACACCTACCTATCACCATACACAAATATCAACCCCAAATGGATCAAAGACCTAAACATGACACCTCAAACTATAAGAATCTTAGAAAATATGGGAGACGAACTTACAGAAATTGTAATAGGTAACCAATTCCTGATCAAAATCTCTAATGTCCATGCCATAAGAGATAAGATAGACAAGTGGGACCTCATCAAACTGAAAAGCTCTGCAAAGTCAAATGAACCATCAAGAGAGTGGGGTGGCAGCCCACAGATTGGGGAAAAAATACTTGCCAACTGTACATCTGATAAAGACCTAACATTCAGGATCTACAAGGAACTCAAACAGCACATTGAAAGGAAAAAAGCAGACAGCCCCATTAAAAAATGTACAAAATATATGAATAGACACTTCTCAATAGAAGATATAAGAACAGCCAACAGACACATGAAAAAAAGGCTCAACCTCACTAGTTATCAGAGAAATGCAAATCAAAGCCACATTGGCATACCACATAACTCCAGTAAGAATGGTTATCATTAGTAAAACAAAAAGCAACAGATGCTGGTGAGGATGTGGAGAAAAGGGAATGCTTCTACACTGTTGGTGGGAGTGCAAACTAATTCAATCTCTATGGAAGTGACTGTGGCGATTTCTAAACATTCTAGAAATCGACCTTCGGTATAGACCCAGAAATTCCTCTCTGGGAATATACCCAGAGGAACTCAAATCATTCCACAAAAAAGATACCTGTACATGCACATTTGTTGCAGCACTATTCACAGTAGCAAAAACATGGAACCAATACTGGACTAGATAAAAAAAAAAATGTAGTACATATACATAATGGACTATTACACAGTCATAAAGAAGGACAAAATAATGGGCTTGGCAGCAACTTGGATGGATTTGGAGTCTATCGTACTCATGATCTATCACAGAAACAAAGATCTGAGTACCACAAGTTTTCACTCATAAGTGGACCCTGAACACCTATCATAATACTACAAAAAAGGGATTGGCAGTAGTAGGACACTGCTAGGGAGATGGGGTCACATAACACCCATAAGGCTACCTGATCCTAACCCAGGAGTAGTGAGGTCCAGTGGGGGACTCAAAACTTCACCTATATCTTAATCACTTATGTATGCAATCCTTACTTGTACCCCACAACGTTAAAACAAAATAAAATAACATTTTTAAAAAACCCTTGAAAAGAACGTTTTCAGATGGGTTGGAAATTGGCTACCTTGAATGTATCGGTCTGTTTTCTCAAGGACTCCAAGTGTAGTCCAATATATGTTGACTCACTTCACAATCCTGGTTTTTTTCATCACTCCTGATACTGTTTGGGTGCCAAGACTACTGTACATGCCAATGATTCACCTTCCACCTGTTTCTCATTATCCTTAAAAACAGTTAAAAGCCTTAAAATATGAAACACCAGTGGTTATCACTACTGAACTAACGCTCAAATTTGGGTTGTATGTAACCTTGAGGCAGTTAAATAATCCAACTATGAAATCTTTACATGATGTCTGCGTACTAGTACTAATGCTAACATCCAATTGTTGGTTTCTCAGAAAGAACCTGTAGCAAAGGCTTATATGCTGCTTCTTCATAAGGAAATATCTCATAAATGAGGAATCAATTAAACATGATAGCATAAAGAAAAATAAGTGCGAATAAGTGAAGTTAAGTTCAAGCTGACTGCTACGACGTGCAACTGTGTGCTTAATCTGATGAAACATCACCAAGAAGCAGAAGAAAATGGTGTCACAAGGAAGTCTGTCTAGATTAAGGGTAGAATTTATTTCCTGGCTCCCACAGCTCACTCGTCAATGATTTGCCCCATGAGATACTAAATGATCCAGGTTTATAGATGTAACATCCATAGTGTCAAGGAGGTCCCATCATGTCCCACGCAAGGGCATCAACAGGTAACCCTGGGGAAGACACAGTAGGGTGTAGTTCAGGCATGGATGAGGCACTCTCATGTTGCATCACAGTAAATTTGGTTGAAGCTCACACAAAGTTGTACCTTTAGTAATAGCTGGAACATAAAACATATGAGGCTGAAAGGATATAAAATGGCATACACTAAGTGTCTGATACAACCTCTTTTTAAACTTATTGTAATGGAATTTTTCTTGCCTTATTTCTCTAGACAAGCTCCTCCGTATTATGTTAACTGATAACTGTATATGCTTTATTACGAATATTAAAGGACCCACAACCAAATTGTATCAACTGTATGTGAAGTTTGCTGTAAAATTTTTGTATATACTTTCTTTTTCACATGAGGCAATTTCCATCTTTTAAATAAAATAGCTTTTAAATTGTATTAAGAAACGAATACATCTGTTCAGATAATTGTGTGATTTTATAGTTAGTCAACTGAAGTGAGAAATTTTTTTTTTTTTTGAGTTGGAGTCTCACTCTGTCGCCCAGACTGGAGTGCAGTGGCCACTCCTGGCCACCGCAGCCTCGACCTACTGGGCTCCGGCGATCCTTCTGCCTCAGCCTTCCGAGTAGCCAGAATTACAGGCGTGCGCTACCACACCTGGCTGATTTTTGATTTATTGTAGAGATGAGGTCTTGCTGCCCAGGCAGGTCTCGAACCCGCGGGCTCAGGCAATCCACTCACCTCAGCCTCCCAAAGGCGCGGGATTATAGGCTGAGCCACCGAGCCCGGCTGAAATGAGAAATTAAATTGTTCTGTTTATCTGATATTTTAAAATTCTTGCATTTCTGGAATATACTTATATGGTTTTAGTATTTTATGATTTTTAATGCACTGATGGGTTTGGGTAGATCATACACATATACCCGGAGATATTCAGAGCTATGCTACTAATTTTTTGCTCCCTATCTAGCTTTACAATCAGGTTTATATTAAACTTGTAAAATCACTTGAGTAGCTTTTATTTTTATCTACTATGAGGAAGTAAACTTTTTTTGCGGCAGAGAGTTTTTGATTAATTGGAGTGATTTTGGAGAACTCTCATGCAAAGATTTACAGTAGTAGAAATTCACATAAACTGTGATTTAATCCTGATTTATCATCTCCATCAGCAATTGGTCCTATAAGTTTTTACTTTTTCATTCACCAATTTTAGCCTTGTTTTCCAAAACCTGTTTTGCTCTGTTATTATTATCAGACCTTTAGAGTGCAGAGGGACTCATCATTTCATCCTTATCTCTCAACTGTTTCCATACTAGCTGTTGAACTGTTCTCCTACTGACTGTGTAGACTGCACAGTGTCCAGAGGCAGAATAAAAAACCTAGAAACAGAAGTGACCACAAAGGTTTATTATGGACTTACATACAGGAGTGTCCAGAAGCAGCCAACCAGATGACCTTAGCACTGGCAGCTTGCAAAAGGTATGCAGTCAAAATAAAAATCTTCACTTAGTGACCCCCACCCAGACCAAACAAAATATTTCATTCCTTGCACGTCCTGCATTCCAAGATTGGGTTGGGGGTCTAGGTTTTCTTCACAGATAAAGGAGTAGACCTCTGGGTTGGCTATTTCCAGATTCCTTAGGTTGGGACACTGAACAAACATTCTTCTTAGACCATAGGGTCATTCTCAAGGTATGCTTGTGTCATTGCTGTCCACCATACACCAACCATTCTCAATGACACCTTCATTTCTACTTAACTGCTCCTGTTTTCAATAAATTTTCTCAGCATTAATGAGAAAACGACAAATAACAAGCAATATGTGTCAGATAAAAATGAAATAATAATTTTGTTATTCAAAAAATTCATGGCAAGCACGTGCGTTTCAGAAAAAGTTTGTTGTACTTTACCATCCACAATGGGGGTAGTGTTGATTGACCGAACCGGTTCTTGTAAAAATCCAAAAGACACAACAGATAAAGGTGCATCAAATATCTGTGTTCAAAGTAATGTTTTATACGTTGTGCAGAAGAAAGGAAAAGACTAATCCAGATCATCCATTTTCAATGAGGACAATTAGTTCATCTCATTTCCAGTTCAAAGTGTGAGTTGGAGGAGAGGTGTGGAATCATTGTTAATGTGTTGTGGAAGAACTTTGCAGAGATTAAAAAGTTTCCACCTTCATAGTTGTATTCATCAAGTAAAAAAACAGGCAAATTCCAGAGCAGTTTATTTATGGGATGAGGGGGAAGTAAACCTCCTGAAAATTCATTCAGTTAAAGGTGAAAGAACTGAGATTATTGTGACGGCTACAGTGACTCCTAAAATTTAATGTCAAAGAAGAAAATTAGTTGCTTTTGAAACATGAAAAATGTGCAAATAGTTTATTTTTAGAGGGAAAGAGCACAGTAAAACAATAGACTTACTAAATTATGAAGGCTATGTAACATAAATATATTGGAAATGAGTTGTAGTTGAAATAGTTCATAATGTCATCCAGAAGCATCCAAAAATCCACAGCAATAAACTGTAGATTTCAAATGCCCAAATATACAGTTGACCCTTGAACAGCATGAGTTGGAACTCGGTGGGTCTCCTTATATGCAGATCTTTTTTTCCAACCAAACACAGATGGAAAATACAGTATTTGCATTATGCAATACCCGCCTGTAACGAGGGCTGCCCTTTATTTTTTGTGGGTTCTTAGTGCCCACTAATTGACTTTGGGATGTTCAGAATTTGGAACTGGGAGCATCCTAGAACCTATCCTCTATTTATACCCAGGGATGCTGATACATATATGTAAGAATACATCCATATAATTGAATTAAGAATGTATATGCAATGTTGCTTATGTTGAATAAACAATCAACTGATTACTATATATTTTCCTCTTTTCCTTTTTTCTCTTTACTTACATTTATAAACATTTGAGCCTTGAAGATCTACTTTATATATCAGCTTCTGCATCTTCAATCAATATTGAAAACTTTGGCAACTAAATTTCTTAATTTTGGGTGCACTTTATTAAAGATAGGTTGAAAATATTTAAACAAATGAATTATCAAACTTCCATTTCTGATGCTTTAAAGAAGTTGAATTTATACAAAACAAATCTAGCAAACAGCAGGGAGGTAAAACCATCAGAATATTTAATCTTGATAGTCTGTAATTACTCTATGGAATGTCTTGATTTCTTTGACAAAGCTTCTAATTTTAGTTGTAGACTTTTATAAGCTTCAATGGGAATGAAATGTAAAGAGCTATAGTTGTAGCATACTGAAATTTGATGAAACATTTGAATGTACTATACATTGAGCAAATCTATGAAATAGGTTTATCTTAGAAGCCTTTTTTTTTCCCTCACTGTAATATCAGCACTTAGGGAGGATGAGGCGAGAGGGTTGCTTGAGTTCAGGAGTTAATGACCAGTCTGGGCAGTTTAGTGAGATCCTGCCTCTACAAAAACAATCAAAATATTAGCCAGGCATGGTGGTGTGCACCCGAAATCCCAGATACTCTTGTGGCTGAGAAGAGATTGCTTCATTACAGGAGCTGAAGGCTGAAGCAAGCTCTGGTCATGCCACTGCACTCCAGTCTGGGTGACAGAGACCCCCAAGTAGAAAAAAAAAAAAGAATTATCAGTAGATGATGTCATAAATGTAGACAAAAGAGAAAATACTGGTAAAAATATTGTTTCTTAAATATTTACAAAATACTATACTAAAATAAGAAATGAGAACATATTTCATTTAAGACAATTTCTCTGAGTTTATCAAATACTTAACTGCATTGTAAAAAACAGTATTTTTTAATCTAAAAATAAGAAATAACAATTTAAGGTGATCATAGTTTTCGATGTGTTAACTATAAAATGAAACTTTAAAGAAGATCAAAGGCAACTTCAGGAAAAAAGTATGATCTAAAAAATGTTAGAAAAAATCCAGTATTAGAAAACACTAGTAAACAAAGAATTTAAATATGTATCAAGACAACTGATTCTGGTTATGCTTTTATTATGGTGTGATAGACAAAATGAATAAATCATTTTATTATTTTGTTTAAATGTGTGTACATACATTATTTTGATTCCAGTAAAAATTTGTTTTTGTTTTGTTTTGTTGAGTTGGAAGCTCACTCTTGCCACCCAAGCTGGAGTGCAGTTGCACGCTCACAGCTACTGCAGCAGCCTTCCAAGTATCTGCAACAACAGACGCACGCCACCATGCCTGGCTAGTTTTTGTGATTTACTGTAGAGATGAGGTCTTACCAAGTTGCCCAGCCTGGTCTCAAATCCCTGGGCTCAGGCAGTCCTTTTGCCTTGGCCTCCCAAATTGCTGAAATTACAGGCTGAGCCACCATGCCTGGCCAAAAATTTGTTTTTAAAAGTGTTTTGAGAAGCTTTTTTTTTAGGTCCAGCTTTACAATTGTTTTTAAAGACTATAAATTTGATTGTTGTTTAGTATCTCCTTTTACTTTCAAAAATTTTGATTTTAGAACAGTTAAAATTTACAGAAAAACTGAAAAGATAGTAAAGAAAATTCTTTATGCCCCACACCCAACTTTCTTTATTTGTATATCTTGCTTCATAGAAGGGCCTATTTGTTACTATTCTTGAACTAGTATTGATGCATTAGCATTAACCGAAGTCTGCACTTAATCTGGATAAGATTTTTACTTAACATAATTTTTCTGTTCCATGATCCCATTCAAGATATCATATTACATTTGGCTGAAAAGACTCTTTAGGCTTCTTTTTGTCTTAGATGTTTTTCATACTTTCCTTGACTTTCCTGGCATTTATAGTCTTGAGGAGTACTGTTCAGGTGTTCTGTGAAATTTGTGCCTTTGTTGAGATTATTTGATGCTTTTTTCATAGATGCACTGAGATTGTGAGTTTTTGGCAGGAAGACTACAAAGATTAAGTACAATTTTCATCATATCATCTCAAAGCTACAATCATTTTTATGTAACTTTGATATTTCTGATGTTTACTTTGATCACTTATCTGAGTTAGTGCTTGTCAGTATTGCTCACTGTAAAGCTATTCTTTCTTTTCTCTTTCTACACTGTTCGCTTGAAAGTCACTGCACTATCCACACTTAAAAAAATAGGGATTTTTGCTTCTACAACATCAGAGAAGAGTAACAATCATATGATTTTTTGATTGTTTGTTTTTACATGGGAACATGGAAAATGTGTCTATTCTTCACCAGTTATTTATGTATTAAATTATTTATTATAGCATTATGAACTCTTAATTGCTTTATAATTTATGTGACTTCATTTATATTGTTGTTCTAATGTTCCGACATTGAAATCGGGGTGCTTTCAGTTGGTTCCTGTGTCCTTGACATTAACACCCAGTCATTGTGAAGCTTATTCTGATTGAAGACATTTCACATATATAATAAAATTTTATATATATTGTTAAACAATATATTTTTAAAAGTAATTAAACATGCTCAATATTCTCACCCCAAAATATTTCAGAGTAGAGACTGTCAAGTTTCCTGTTGCTAATTAAAATTCTCCTTATAGTCAATTTTCTAAATAATTTATTTCCTTATTTTTCATTTCTAGTGCCTCTCATTCTTTCTAGAAGGTTCAATTTTCCAACTATTTCATTTATTTTAACATTTCTAGTGGTGCAACAGTTTCTCTACTGAGACTGATTCTGTCATTCCTCCATTACTTGGCAATGTCTATTGAATCTTAGTTAGAATCTTAGTTCTTTAATGATACTTTTGCTGGATATATAAATCTGATATAATTAAAATTTTTAATATATTTATATATCTTACACCCATAGTTTCTAAAGGAAAGTCAACAGTAACCCGTATGATGTTTCCCTGTATGTGCTTCTTTGATTTTTCTTTGAAAAGGTATTATATACAGCAAAGCATGCAGATTAGGCATAAATCTGGATTTTCAGTATGGTTATATGACCATATAACAACCACCTTGTTAAGATTTAAAACATCCATACCAATGATGAAATTTTCTTTTTCTCTGTTTAAGAAAACCTTCACTGCATTAAATCAACTGTTCAGATCTCCATCACCAAAGATTGTTTTGAGTTTTATATAATGTTCTCCTTTCCCATCTGACATTTGTTTTTCAAAATAATGTTACTTATGATTTATCTATGCATCTGTATGTATCAGTCGTCTCCTTTTGTAAACTGCTGAACTGTGTTTTATTGTGTGACTCTATAACAGTGGACTTCATACAACCTTAATTTGATGGATATTTAGGTTGGTTCTGGCTTATGACTGCTATATGAGGCTTATATTGCTGCTGTAACAAATTACCACAAACTTAAATTCTAAAAACAACACCAATTTATTATTTTATGGTTCTGTAGTTTATAAATCTAACACAGTATCTTTGTGGTAAGATTTAAATACTGATAGGCTGCATTCCTTTCTGCAAGCACTAAGGGAAAATCATTTTCCCTGACTTTGCCAGCTCTTAGAGTCCACCCACATTTTCTGGTATGCAGCTGTTTTCTCTATCTTCAAAAGTAGTCATTGTGCAATCTTGCTAATCATTCTTTTGTAGTCACATTTCCTTCTCATCTTGAATTCAGAAAAAATTATTTTAAGGACTTGTATGGAGACATTGGGCTCATCCAGATAATCAAGAACATCTCCCATCACAAGGACCTGAAACTTCATAACATCTCCAAAGTCCCTATAAATTACTATATTCTCATGTTACAATGCTTACCATGTAGGTGTTTTGGGGGTGTCATTATTATTATTTTTTTTTTTTACCACATCTAATATAAATAAAGCTGCCATACACGATCTTTTACAATACGTTTTTATTTCTCCAATACAAAATGTATTGTTCTCTTTTTTCTGGTGGACTGGCAAGCAAAAGAAAATGATTACTGTTTTGATAGTGTTATCTGCCTCCTCATGATTGATTTGTGAGAGTTCTTTATATAACCTAGATATGAGTCATTTAACAGATACATCATGGAAAGACAATGGATTACAATGCAGTGACTCTGAGTTCTCCCTAAGAGTATGTCATCAGCCAAATAAAAGGATTACTACAAAATTGAATAATCATCCATGATTTTACTTTTAGCATTTTATGTGTTTATGAGAAAAGTCAGTGTCTTGAAAACAGCAAATATGGTAATCTCTGAATTGTATTTATACCTTTTATATTTAATATATTTATTCATATGGATAGGTTAAATTTACCATTGTGCTATTTGTTTTCTATGTTTCTAACATGTTTGATATTTTTTTTTCTCATTCTCTAACGTTTTGGGAGACTAGGCATATTTTGTGTATATATATATTTTTTTTTCTGCAAATGACTAATAGGCTATAATTGTTTTGTTCCATTGTGTTGTACTTTTTATAGCAGCTAATATGGAATTTATAGTACATCTGTTTAATCATTTACAAGTACACTATAGATCCTATAGTCCAAGTTTTCCTTGCGTAGCATTATATCATTGCAAATATGTTGCAAGATTCCTACATTATATTTTTATTCTCATTTTTGTGTTATTTTTGTCACACAGTCTACTATTTTTACACATTTCAAGCCTCAAAAAATATTAATCATATTTTTTTGCATTCAATACCCAATTATCTTTTAGGAATTTCAAAACTGGGAAGGTATGTCTTTTATGTTTAGTCACATCTGTAACATTCATGCTGTTCTATTCAATTACAATTTCCCATCTGTTAAACATTTTCTTCTTGTCTGTAAGAATGTCCTTTAATATTCTCATTGTACATCTCTTTGTTATTAATTTTTTTTAGTTTTACTTTGTCTAAAATGTCTTTATTTTAAATATATATTTTCCCTAGACATTTGCATTTAAGTTGCCAGTTTTTGTAAGTCAGTACTTTAAATATATTGCTCTACTTTTTGTAATCTGTATAGTTTCTGATGAGAAGTCTGTGATAATTCTTCCCATTGTCTAAAAGATAGATGTCTTTATTCTCCCTGCTCAGGTTGCTTTTTAAATTTTCATCTTTATCACTTTATTCGGCAATTCTATTATGATGTATCCTTTGTACGATTTTCTGATTTTTTTTTTTTTTTGCATGGGGGTTTTTGAAATTCTTATATATATATATAGAATGATATTATTTATTAACTATGAAAAGTTTTAACCCATCATTTCTTTTTATACTTTTTCCCCTGTTTTTAGGTCTTTCTTGATTTCTTTGGGGATTCAAATTGCATGTTTTTGTTTAATTGATATTTCTCCATGAGTCAATGATATTATGCCCATTTTTCTATAATCTTTTTTATTTTTGAAAGTTTCTATGGCGATTTCTTCAAATTCATTTATTTTATTTTGAGTTTTTAACTGGTGTTTTTAATTTTAAACATTGAATATCCATTTCTAGAAGTTTCACTTAGGTTGCTTTTTATTTTCTGTTGTTATTTCTCATCATGTTAACATTTTCTTCTGCATCTGTGACCACATAGAGCATGTTTATAGTAGCTGTACAAACTGCCATGTTTACTGATTTCATCATCTTTGTCATTTCTGTGCCAGCATTTCTGATTTGTCTCCTGGTTATAAATTATATTTTTATGTTTCTTTTCCTGCCTGGTGATATCTTACTGGATGACAGACACTGTGTTTTTGCATTGCTGGATGTTGAGTTTTGTTCTATTCCTGCATAGTGTAGCACATGGTTCTGACATTCCACTAAGTTACTCAGAATCAGGTTGATTCCTTCAGTACTTGCTTTTAAGCTTCATTAGAACCAAAACAGAGTACCCGCTATTCCAGGGTTGATGCTGTCCCCTACTATCCTTAGAAGGACTCTATCAAATGCTTTCTATACTTTAATGGTCCTACATTTTATCTGATAGAAATGTAAACTATTTTCCAGTTGTCTATGGTTGCTGAGAGTTGTTCAGCCTATTTCTTTTCATGGTTTCTCTCCTAGTATAATTAAGTTTCATCCAATACATACAGACTTCAGTATTCAGCCAGAGTCAAGAGACTCCTCTTTGGATCCTTAAAGTTCTCTCTGTACAGGTGCCTCTCATCTGGTGTTGTCCTTCAAAAAATCTAACCATCTCACCCTCACTGAATTCCAATCTCTGTTTCATCAACTCTGTGAAATTAATGAACTATGAGGATTTTTTTCCCCACCGATGGACTCTGGATTGGAAATCATTTCCAAACTTTATATTGGGGTTGTCATAGGACTTTTCTCATTGATTTTCTTTCTCTTAGAAATCTCAACCCTGTTTATCCTGTAGTCATATTTGTGAAAATCGTCATTTTAGATATATTATATCTACTTTTCTAGTTGTTTACTATAGGAGAACAATTTACATAATAGTGATTGCTCATGAAAGCGAAAGTTCATGATTGTGAATTTTGATTTGACGTATATTACAAATCGCAATTATATATTATTGTTTTATAACTCAATACGCACTTAGAATTTACAGTCAATTTTTAAATACTTTAGTTTCTCAAGGTAATTGACAGATTAAGAAAAAATTTTGATTAAAAAAAGACTGGAAATTTTACTTTCTATTTATGTATAATGAATGGTCTAAGAATTTGGCTGGGCATGATGGGTCATGCTTGTAATCCTAGCATTTCAGGAGACCAAAGAATGAGGATCGCTTGCACCCAGGAATTTGAGACCAGCACGGGCAACATAGTCTCTATGAAAAATAAAATAAAATTAAAAAACCCATAGTCTCTTTGAAAAGAAATAGCTTGATATGCTGACCCACGCCAGTAGTCACAGCTATTTGGGAGGCCAAGGTGGGAAGATTGTTTCAGTCCAGGAGTTTATGACTGCAGTGAGTTGTGATCATGCCACTGCACTCCATCATGAGTAACACAGTGAAACCAAGATAAAAAATAAATTAGTCTAAGAATTCATTAGAGGGCAATAGTTTATTTGCTTTACAGAAAACCGTGATGGAAGTGGGAATCCTGCAACTGCAAAGATGTGAGATAAGAGTTCAACAGCACCAGGAAAGCATGGGGAAATTTCTCTTCTTGCTGCAGACACCTTTAAACATAAAATGAATAAGCACAGCAAAAAAAAAGGGAAGGTAATTTCTCAGAACCAATTTTACATTCTCTTCACTGTAAACTCCCTCACCGTAGGCAAATATTCTCAGGAATCTAATGTTTTTTTCTTTCCAAGAGCAAAGTTTTTAGAATAATGCTGGGGATATAATAAGTCCTTAGTAAATTTTTTGGATGCTTTGTCCAAAATGCTACTTAACATTGTTTTAGAAATATTTGAATTTTATTTTCTGCATCTAACTTTTTCTTACTTCATAGTATGTGTTTGAGATTACCAGTGTTGACACAGCAATTTATAATTTACATGTTGTAGCATGTGTTCACCAAAACTTCATATAAAATGTCAATTTATTTAAGCATTCTTCTGTTGAAGGGTCTTGGATCTTTTCTTTATTTTTTTGATTTATAAACAATATTGTAATGAACTTTTTAATACATTTTCCTTGTGCAATAAACTATTTTCTTAGTAGTCACTCTTGTATTTATTTTTATTTTTTTGAGTTAGAGTCCTACTCTGTCGCCCAGACTGGAATGCAGTGGCACGCTCCCGGCAACCACAGCCTCAACCTGCTGGGCCCCGGCGATCCTTCCGCCTCAGCCTTCCAAGTAGCTAGAACTACAGGCGTGCGCTACCACACCCAGCTAATTTTTTGATTTATTGTAGAGATGAGGTCTCACCAAGTTGCCCAGGCAGGTCTCGAGCCCGCGGGCTCAGGCAATCCACTCACCTCAGCCTCTCAAATTGCAGGATTACAGGCTGAGCCACTGAGCCCGGCTAGTAGTCACTCTTAATAATATATTAATAACTTATAAGTGGAATATCCTGGCTGTGGGATATAATCATCTTGACTTTTCTAAACATTGCCAAATTTTTCTCTAAATTTCCAGTCATAATTCAGGTCCACACTGGCAGAGTATGACAGTTCCTGTTGCTCAGTATTCTTACCAACATGTTTTCAGATTTTGTTATTCTAGAGGTATGTGCAAGTATGCCTGGGGCATAAAAATGGAGTGATTTTCTCTATAGGTCTTCATGTTTTCAAGGAGACTTTGAATAAAACCAGAAATAATGAGCACCTGAACTAAGGCAGTAACAATGGGAATGGAGAGGACTTGAAGCACTAATAAGGTTCAATCCACAGTTATTACTAACAATTTTAGCAGGAAGAAAGTAGTTGCCTTCAAAAGTGAAAATATAAATTGGACACCAAATTCTGTGGCTAAGAAGCTTAGGTGGGCAACAGAGTCACAGATCCAATGGAGGATAAAGGGAGGGTGCCGGTGACTCCTGTGCTATGAATGGAAGCTGTTTGTTGAGTGCATAAGCATGGAAACTTGAAACTAAATATGTGTAAATGCTTTGGGTGCCATAGCTCCTTTTCATTCCATGTGAATATAGCACGTGTGTGTTCTAGGCATACATACTTTTAACAAAGTTAATCTATTTTAAACTTAGATATTTTCTCAATTTGGCCCAGAAAAATAGTTTGGATAGAAAACTGGAGGAAGATCAGGTTATGATGACTGAGATGCCATGCAATCTATAAATAGCACTTGAAACTTTAAGCCTACACATCAAGAGTTTCCCTTAGTAGGGTGTAATTCATTTGGAAAAAATAAATAGAACAGTAATCTTGCTACACTAATCATGTAAGTTCTCACTATAATTACCATAAAATTATAAGTTACAGTAACTCTCAGTATTCCACCAGGAAAAATGAAATTACTTTGAATTATAATGCCAAATTAGATGGTATCCTACAAAACATGAAATAGCATAAGCAATTTGGATCACCAAAAAACGTGTTATGTTCTGAAATGCATTCTTTTGATTATCAGATTAAATAAAAACCATACATCCATGCTTGTATTTAGCCTTACTCCCAACCCAAGCATAATGACTGACAAGACTCAGAAGATTACAGAAGTTATATTAAATTAAGAGTACATCTCTTTTTTAAAGAAATGTCCTATACAAGGAAATTAGCAAAGGAGGTGAGTTTGTTCTGCTTGTTTTTATGTATCCCACCCTCACCAAGAGAAGTTTCTGAGGGTATGGGAAATGAACACTAGCTGCAGAGAGAGGAGGAGTTACCCTACTTGGAGCTGGGTTGCCATCCATGACAGTCACTGCCACTTTTAACATCTTGTTCTGTTAAATTTTAGCATCAGCATCCATAAGAAGAAGATTGTTTGGAGGAGAGATTTGTGGCACCAAAGAGAGAGAATAGTGGTTTCACTCAACTCAAAGAGGACCACATTTGAATCCTGGCTATACTATTTTCTCTTGAATTGTAAGGTCTCTTCTGAACTTGAGGATGACATGGGGATGACATTCCCACTTCACAAAGCTGTTAGAGAAATTGAGTTATAACACATGAAATGCCAAGCAAGCAACTTGTTGCACAATGGATTTGTAATAGAAATTATCCACGTGCTTCCCCAAAATATCTGTCCCAAAACCTGGATTCTATAGGATTTTCTTAACAAAATAAAAAGCACGGTCATAATGATCACCACATACACACACGTGTACGTGCACACACACACACACACAAGCAACTTCTTGATAAGTCGATAAAGCATTGCTCTTTTGAAAATATTTCCTCGTCAACCATTCTTAGTAGCATTAGGAAGAAATTATGCCAATAGTGAATAGAGATATATTTTCTATGTTGTCACAGATGTGAGCTGTTATCAGACAATATGTCTACTCTTTCTTCCTTTCATTATTTGCCTTGTTAAATAATGATTTACTTGGAGAAACCAAAAGTTTGGATTTTAATGGCATGTCCATGGTGACACAAAACTATACTTTGAAACCTTGTCCTCTAAGGTTTTTGTTGTACATCACATTGCTCATTCATGACTTTGGTATAGCACAGATTTGGTTCTTTTTTTCTCTGCATAAAGTCAGATTTTGGAAACTTGGGGGTGATTTATGATCTGGTCAAATGCAATGAAACATTGATACAGCCAACGAGATCAGACCAGAAAAATGGGTGCTTTCCTTTCATAAACTAGTATCACTGCCAGACACATCTGAGACTATTTTACTGGCTCCATACTGGCTTGTATGTGTGTGAACAGTTTTCATAAGTGGAATGTAAGAGTGAAATTGACATATGACTTTTTTGGGTCAAGGTTTTTAGAAAGACTTTCGTTTCTTTTTCTCTCCTCTGTATCTTATCTCTCTGAGTCTTGTAGAAGCAGCATGCAGTTGCAATGAGGACCTAGGAAATGGCACAGCCTGAAAATAGAAAGAACCTGGGTGACTTAGTCACAACGACTGTGAAAGTCACAAGTAACCAGGGTTTGCAGGACACTATATGGCCCTCTGACTTGAATCAGAGATATGTTCGATTATCTTACAATCTGATTTTGAGTTTTAGTTTGTATATTGACTAATGTTTTCATAAGTATTACAGCTAATTTCATGCTGAAAAAATGGATACTAAGCTGATTAATATACATAGAAAGGGACATTTGTCTCATTGCTTATGAAATATGTGTACTTGATACTTGATGACTTATGATTTGAATAGGTTTATACATTGCATAGGATTATTTTAGTCCCAGTAAAATGACATCTGAAGCTCAACAACATTGTTTTAATGTAGCTTATTTTACCTCTGAGCCATCATGAGAGATGTAATCACTGGCCTATAACCTAACTCTGACTCTGTTAAATTTTGCCGATAAAAGTAAAAGTTATAGAGTATAAGAGGCCTATAAGAAGAATAAAAAGATTCAAGTTCAATCCTTGGCTTTGATACTTTCCAATCATGAAGACTTAAGTGGTATTATTCAACTTCTGCTTCATTTTCTTCATTTGTAAAATACAGGCAGAGATATGTCTTTATCTTTTAACAGAAATGAGATATAGTATATATGCGATAAGTATATATGCTCTATTTCACTTAATGTTTAAGTATTCAGCAAGCTTTTAAGTATTGTTACTAGTAGAACATTATAATCCATAGTCATTTGGCCATTATGTAAACAGACTTAAAATATATGCATGTGCTTATAGATGTTATAAAAAGTACAGCACCTGTAAACTCATAACAATTTGTGAAATGCATCATATAAATATAACATACTTATATATCAGTTCCACATCAGTTGCTCAACTAAGGACATATTAGGCTTAAAAAGAAACTTACTTTCTTTTTCTTCTTTTCTTTCTTTTTTTTTTTGAGCTGGAGTCTCACTCTGTTGCCCAGACTGGAGTGCAGTGACACGTTCCTGGCCACCGCAGTCTTGACCTGCTGGACTCCAGCAATTCTTCTGCCTCAGTCTTCCAAGTAACCAGAACTACAGGCATGTGCTACCATGCCCAGCTATTTTTTGATTTATTGTAGAGATGAGGTCTCGTCAAGTTGCCTGGGTGGGTCTCGAACCCACGGGCTCTGGCAATCTACTAGCCTTGGCCTCCCAAAGTGCTGTGATTACAGTTTGAGCCACCAAGCCCGGTCAAGAAATTTGTTTTCTACCACCTTATTCCTCTGCATTCATTTTTCCTGAATTTATCTTAAAACAATAGGTGTTTATTTTTTTTAAATTCCTATACTATCATTTTAAGTCATCCTTATTCCAGTAATTGTAGAATAATTATGAAGAGTAAAAAAGTCATTTAACTAATAAATCAGACTAAAATTTATTCTCAAGCGTTTACATGAATGATCATAAGCATTAGATTACTTCCCACAGTGAACAATTACTCTAGGATTCTTACAATCATGGGTCAACTACTGATGAGAACAGATATCTCTCTTTGATGAAATCTGAGTGGTTTTGCAGGTGCTTAGGACATGGGAACCAGGAAGTCCCATGACTACCAGGATTAAGCAAAGGTAGTTAATGGGACCCAAGTGCTCACTTCTGTGGGTGAATGCTCATAAGATCTGAGGATCATTATGTATATATTTACATATGCATGCACACATAATTCTATGTATATAGAATATGTATGTAATATATACCTCCTGTACATAATTCCAGGGTGTTATATTGACTGTAACCCCTCCATACTTTGAATGTTTTCATCCATAGTATAAAATTTAGTGATTTTTTTTTTACTATTAAGATTTTTGTAAACCTTTCAACTTGACTTAAAAATAACCCAGTGTAAATCCTAAAATAATATTGAATCTCTGCATGAAAAGAGTTCTGTGTGGAGGGGATCAAGGAACCCTGAAATTGTGTAACATTTTTGACTTAGTTTTCTACCCACTGACGAACTTATTCAGAGTCAACCTGAAGTCACGACAGTAAATTGAATGGAATATAAGACTTGGAGTTATTTTCCCCATCATATTTTCCTCGGCTCTAATATGCTATCATTAGTAAGGATGCATCAAGTCCATACATCTACATGACTATTTAAAATAAACCAGACGTATTCGTGTTTCCAGTCCTGCAGGAGTGAAGGAATTGACTTTTAAAAATAACACTTGTATACCAAACAGATCAAAGAGAAACCATGGGATGAGGTTTCCAAAACAAACAAGATCTGATTAGTCTCAATTCTGTCTCCTGTAAAATTTGGCCTACAAGAATTGTTCTGCAGAGTAGAGATTAAGTTTGAATGTAAAAGTAAAAACATTTTCTTGAGAAAAACTAGCTAATAAATGTGTTGCCTATGTTACTGTTGATAGTATATAACTTTTGTTATAGTAGTAAAAATAGGACATATAAGTAAGATTACATATATATGTATGATATATGAAAATATTTGTCATTTCATTAGCTGAGCTAAAGTGTTTCTATTTACAATAACAAGAAAAAAACTATTTTCTCCCCCCCAAAAAATAACTGTTTCTGCAGGTAGCATTGCAAACTCCCTACGCTCATACAGAAGTTTTAAACTGCATGTTCAATCCTGCATTTTGAAACTTTCTTTCTGTGTGGTAAAGCCCTCCCTGTGGAAATGATTTTTGTGAAGATTCATCTCAGAAAATGCCATAATTTTCTCCCAAGTTTGCCATTTTCCATCTTCTTTGTGTGCACTTTTCTTTGATGGAGAAGTTCCCCTCTGTGGCACAGCCCTGGAGATTTAGAAGTTCAATTCCTGAACAATTGTTTCTCAAAAATATTCAAACTGCATTTTAAGATGACGGAATTTCTGTGTCTTTCTTCCAGCTCCAGATCCTCGACAATGAAGCAGCCAAGGGGTTGCCAGCACTGAGCGGCTTTCATCATCAGAGGGGCTACTGTTGGCACTGAGCTTGGTGCTGGCACGGTGGGGACGGAGGCTCTGCCTGTGGGGTTAGCGACGGACTTTGTTAATGAGCACACACTTCTTTTAAAGTGCCTTCTTTTGGACAGATCAAACCTGTTTGCATTCTAATTGCTCTCCTGGTGGCTTAGACGTTCTTCTGCTACTTTCTTCTAACAGGATATTAAAACTGCCCAGCCCTGCACATAAGATTCCACTGCAAAACCATAATGAGATATATTTATTTCTTGGAAGTAACCCGGTGGGTAGAAAGAAGACTGGTAAGGGAATGAGAAGTCCCATACTTTCACCCCGATTCAGTAACATGAATGAAATATGACACTGTGCAATTACTTTGCACGGGCACTTCTTTTTCCCTATCAGAAAAATGAAGATTTTGAACTAAGTGACTTTCAGATCTTTTCTAGCTTGGATATCGAGGTAACTTATTTTTTTCCTGCAAAGTCATTAGAAAACTAGAATCTGTACATTTTCCAACCCAAAGTATAAACCTTTCTTTACTATATAAATGTTTAAATTATATTCCATTAAACTTCTGTATAATTAAATAGCTATAAGATGAAGTCTATAATGTACAGTGTTTCAGTGAGGTAAAAAATTTCCTAGAATCAAGCTACTATATTTTAGTTTTTGTTTGTTTGTTTGTTTCTGTATCTTTTTTTGCTTTCTGGTATCTTTTAAAAGATGGTAACAAGAAAATATGGTTACTCTACGAAAATAAAAGATGGTTGCACTATGAAAAGAAAAACTGTGGCTAGTTTACTCACCTGAAAGTATACAAACTTTAGTGTTGTGGTAGGTTAGCTGTATATTTAAGATGTATGTTAATTTCCTGTGTTAATTGCACAGGAATCTAAAAAAATGTTTTCTTTTGAGTTTGAGTCTCACTCTTGTCGCCCAGGCTGGAGTGCAATGGCACGCTCACAGCCACCACAGACTCGACCTGCTAGATTTATGTGATCCTTCCACTTCAGTTCTCCAAGTAGCCGGAACTGCAGATGCACGCCACCACACCCAGCTAGTTTGTGTGTGTGTGTGTGTGTGTGTGTGTGTGTGTGTGTGTGTGTGTGTGTGTCTTTTATTGTAGAGACGACGTCTCACCAAGTAGCCTAGGCTGGTCTTGGACCACTGGGCTCAGTCAATCCTCTCATCTCGTCCTCCCAAAGTGCTGGGATCACAGGCTGAGCCACCGTGCCTGGCCAATAATTTTTTTTAAACTTACTTTTTTATTACAAAAGAAGTGCCCAGAGGAGTTATTCTAAATTAAAATAACTCTACTAGGGTAATTAAAACACACACACACATACACACAGAGATACACTTATACACACACACACACAAACAATAAATTGTCAGGCCTTTGCTCAAAGTTGTGCACCATTATACACTCCCGTCAATAATGTACAAGTATCCCATTTGCTCCATACATCCGTGTTAGCATTGATCTGTTATAAATCTTTATTTTTTTTAGCTACACGGATGGTACATGCTTTATTGTGGTTTTAATATGCATTTTCCTGATCACTAGTGACATGGAATACTTTTTCATGTTGTTCACTGGGCATTTACACAGCTGCTTTTGAGAAACTATCAGATCAAATGTTTTACGCATTTTTCTATTTGTTTCTGTGTGTATTTTTTAAATAGTGTGTTGAAAGTCTTTATAAATTAATCTGCTATAGCAGTTGTTTGTCAAATGCACATTTTGCAATTATTTTCTCCAAGTCTGTGACATGTTTATTCATTTTTGAAAGAGTGCCTTTGAATAAACAAATTTTGTGGCTTTATTTACTATGTGCAGAGTCATTTAAAAAATACCTGCCGTTTTACTGTTATTGTTTATAGCAATTTTTCTAAGAAAAGTTGACCTTCCCCAAAAGTATAACTATGTTCTCCTATCTTTTAAATAAAACTTTCTAATCTTGTCTTTTATACTAAACCTTTGATCTATTTGAATAATTTGTTTGTATGATGTTAGAGCTTTCTTTTCTCCCTTCTTTCCTTCCTTTCCTCCTTCTTCCTTCCTTCTTTCCTTCCTTCCTTCCTTTCTTCTTTTCTTCCCTCCTTCTTTCTTTCCTTTTTTAAAGCTGCCCAGGTACTCTAGCATTATTTATTAAAAATTATCTCCTCTCAGCCAGGCTCAGTGGCTCAGCCTGTAATCCCGCACCTTTGGGAGGCTGAGGTGAGTGGATTGCCTGAGCCTGAGGGTTCGAGACCCGCCTGGGCAGCGAGACCTCATCTCTACAATAAATCAAAAAATCAGCTGGGCGTGGTGGTGCATGCCTGTAATTCCGGCTACTTGGAGCCCAGCAGGTCGAGGCTGCGGTGGCCGGGAGCGGCCACTGCACTCCAATCTGGGTGACAGAGTGAGTCTCCAACTCAAAGAAAAAAAAAAGAAAATCTCCTCTCCCTCTAAAATTGCCTGGGCACTTTAAACATTATGCTTGCATGTCTGGGTCTGTTTTTGAGTTGTCTATACTATTCCATTGATCTGTTTGTTATTTCTTATGTTAGCACCACATACTGGTTACTGTCACTTATAGGAAAACTTGAAGTTAGTTGGTGTGAGACCTTCAACTGTTGTGTGTTTATATTATGTATACACACACATAGTGTGTATATATATAATATATGTGTTGGTTTTGAATTTCTATAATAACACCCACTCCCCTGGATAGCTCTTACACATTTATATTGCCTTTTAATAGATCTTCCCCTAGCTACTTTGCTTCTTGGGATCAGCTTAGAAATAAATTACATGCATCCACTTCTTTGTTTCAGTCTCTGCTTTGGGGATGTGTACAAACAAATGCCTTCTTTTTTTTATGTATCTTCACTGATCTTTTGTCAGGATCACTGCTGTGCTTTCTCTCTCAATATTTTTAATATGCTATGACCATAATTTTTTGAAACTATTAAAATCTTCACCAAGACTATAAATTGAATTATAAGTCAAAAGAACACAGTTGAAATAAAACAATGTTATTTATTATCTGTATTTCCGTGAAAACATATTTAATTATATTTCAACAACCTTAAAATAGTCATAAATGCTTATGTTCTTCCTAGCTCACAGATTTTTATATGAGTTGTGTTCTTGAAATAACATCATGTATATAAGATGATGAACTACAAATAAAAAGATGGGTTGTTTTTATTTGTCATATGACAATAACTTATTTTCTACACATAAAAATAACTATCATATACTTCTAGCGTACTAGTAGATTTATTAACATGTGCCTATTTTTTTTCACTGAAAAATGCGTTTCTTGAAATATCGCCAACATCTCTTCTAATTTAGGAAATATTCCCCATCTTACCTGATATCGCCATATGATCTGAGGCAAATATTCTCTATAAACTCATCGTGTGACACATCTATGAGCCATTATTTTTTATTTTCACTTTAAAGTAAATGAAAACTTGAAACACTTTTGTGAAGATTGCAGACTTGTGTGAAGTCTTGAGTGATTTGCAATGACTGATTTCGGAACAAAAAGCTGATATTTTCTTTCCTATACAGAACACACATTGCAATTTAACAGACTGACCTCATATTATGGACTTCCTGATTCATTAAACGGCCAAGATCAGTCTTTCTAATCTAGTCCAAGTGGACAGAACACAATAATGTCTCATTCTCTGTCTTTAGTCTTTAACTTGTTATTTTAAAATTTGCATTCCTGAAAAAAAAATAACAAATTGATATTAGTCTCATCATTATCCTTGATTCCAGTTTGAGAAGTAGTCTGAAGAGGGGAAACATGAGCCCTTTGTTTTCTATGGTATCTTTTCACAGATGTTGTTTGGAGTTTGTTCAAGCCTCGTGAAGCATGAAAATTGATTATTAAGTAACCTGAGTTTTTCATGCTGGGGATTGTCTACAAAAACAAGGTTAAAAATCCATTTGGTCAGGAAATATGGAGGAGAGGATCATTCCATATAACAGTCATCCATCCTTTACTGACAGAACTAGAGCCACCTGGTAATCTAATAATGAATTTCCTAAAGCCTACTCCCCTTCCATCATCACAATCAAGCTTTATCAATGATCAAAATGGCACTTGGATTTGTGAAAAGTTAAATAAGTAGAAATTATGCAGAGATGGAGTGCAGAAAAGTGACATGACTGGAGTATTAGTGAAACTGGTTACTCTAACACATGCAGATGATATAGATTCTGCTATGACAGGTAACACTATAGGCTTACACTTACCTTATCTTTGACATATGAATAGGTAGACATATTTTATTGTTAATTGAGCTATTAGAAAGCAAATATTAAAAAGAACTTTCTTGTGGTGAATTGTCTTGATTTAAGAAGTCATGAGAACGCTTCATTTTCCTGTATACCTATATTTCCCTATTCCCTTAGTCCCCACTATCAAAAATATTTTAGAATGCAACATACAGTGGGTTAATATTCTAACTCCTTCTGTTTACAGACCTAAAGAAAACTTCCCATTTAAATTATGTTATTTAGTTCCACATGTTGTCCGTGGTCAGTTATATATATAGAAGAAATTAGCTACACGTCTTGGTATTTGATCAATTATTTCTCCCTCAGAGATTGCATTCACCTTTTAGTCATTTATTTTTTAATTAAGTATTTTAGTCATTCATTGTATTAACAAGAACATATTGTAAAAGGTTAATGAAAAAGACACTTCTGGCCATTGCTTTGCTAAACTCTGGTGTGTACACGTGGCTCTCTGAGCTACTGCCGCCATGGTAAGTTACCCTTCCCTATCTTGGGAAGGCAAATTTCTCTATCTCCTCTCTCTAATTTACTTTCTAAGTAAACTATATTTTCTAATCTAAAAAAAATTAAAAGACGCTTCTTACAGTAGAAATACTAATTACATTCATGGCAAAGAGGACCAACTTAAGTTGGTTTTGATATCCCACCATTTTCTAAATTTTTTTGTGTCTCATTGATGTTTTCAGTAAATACTCTTCATGATTCAGTCAGAAAAATCAAGAATTCAGCGGCAGCTGCACTCACTGAGTTGGTGAAATGAGAGAAGATAGATTCTTCTATCATCTCAACAAAGAATTGCTTATTTTATCCAGATTTATAGTGTCTGCAGAACAAGAATGCTGTCACTCATAATGACTCCAGCCATTATTTATTTATCAGTCCAGGTAAAAGTAATAATTCACAATACACAAGACAGCAGCTGTGCTTGCATGCTCATCCATCATGCCCTCTTTGTTCTGGGTTAACACCACTGATTTTTCTCTGGAAACAAACTTCTCTCACTTTCAGCTTGTGTGGTTTGCATGTGTTTGATCGTGTCCTTCCAATTCTCCAAGTAAATGACCAAGAAATTACACACAGATGTTGACCATACATCGGTTACATAGGACTCTTCAACCAAGAAGACATGTTTATAATTTTACTTGAAACATTAAGAAAGATTGTCCTTCTTATTCAAGTTCCTAGCTTGGCACAACATATACATGGAGCTGTTCAGGGCAATACAGAAAGAATCTGTCAATAATAAGACCACACCAAGGACAAAGAAAGGTCATAATCTTCAGGCCCATCAACGTCTTTGTTTTTCCCTTAAGTTAGTGTGAGTAGGGTTTCTGAGTATTGTAACTGAAAGTGTTCTGAGAAATACACAATCAATCCTATTGACGATAAGACAGGAAAGAACAATAGAGACAACAAGTAAGCAGATTCAGAGAGAAGAAATTGTCTGGGATGAGTTGTCTGATGTCACTGACAATATTGATTTTTGGCATAAGCAAATGTGAGTGGAGACAGTTCAGATGATCGTATTCTTAGGACTGAGAAAGTCCGAACCATTTCTCCAGCATCCCTTGGAACAGACATCACAGACAATTTTACACAAAGGTAGTATTGGTAAATGCTGCATATGTTTATCAGACCTTGATGACAATTAGATTGAGTTTTTAAATAAAGTGTTCTAACTTTAAACAAAACAAAAAATTGCTTATGTACAAAAAATTTGCAATGTATTCTCCAAATTACACACAGGAAACAAAGAGCAGAATCAGATTTTAAGGCTACTCCTGCCTTACATAAATGGGGATGTTCAAATACAATCACAGCAAAGCATTAGACACACTAGTTATTTTTCCAAACTAAATATATTTTTCTGAGGGTAACAGATATACTTGACCAAAATTACCACATTTACCAGACACAGTCCTTGACAATTTTGTTACTAGAGTTTCCTTTGAAATCAAATTCTTTTAATTGACATATTTTGGGGAGAGTGCTTAATTTATTTCCAAATATATTATACTGGATCCCTTTTTCAATTTAAAAGGGAATTTGGCCAGGATGAAGCATGACCATATCGATGTTTATACATTTTATGTAGAACTCCTTAGTTTATAAAGAATGTTTTTATGCAGTACAATGTGACCATCACAAGGACCCTATGTGAGAAGAAAGACCTAATTCATTTATGAGATAATGGAACCTTGCAAAACCAACATAGTTTGAGAGTGATGGAGTAGAGCATATGAAGTGTTGAATGGACATGGCAGGAAACATTTAAAGGATCATACAACTTTATGAAGAAAGTGCATATGAAGTCGCTTAATCTGCAACCCATGAAGAAAAGGAATTAACACTTACAGAATAAAAACTGTGACTACTTGTAGCATGACTAAACATGGGAGGTTATTAAACAGAAATATTTATGGAATAATAAGTATAAAAGGAAAGCATATAAATTCACCAAGATTATAAAAGTAGCATCCAAGATATACTTTGGAACAGACATACTCGGCAACTGAACACAGTAGACCAGCTGTTATAAAGACACAGAAACACAAACTGGGTAAAAAATTTCTAAGAGTACACTTAATTTAGTTAATTTATATGGTAGGGAGTTAGATATCTGCATCATAGGATGCTGGATTGTCTTCAATAATCTCTCAGGAAATGTGATTACTGAGTTTATTAGAATCGTGATAATGAGAAACACCACTATCTTCTTTCAGTATGGGTTCTGTTAGAGTGAGTCACATCAGAATCAACACATTTTTAAAAATATTTATTTTATTTCAAAGATGTGGGGTACAATTCAGGATTAGGTATACAAGTGGACATAATATGGGTAATGTTTGGGCCTCATTTTGGACCCCACTTTACCTGGTTTGAGATCATGTACCCTTACTGATGTTGTGTTTTCCCTTGGTAGTATTCTGCTACTGCCAATCCCTCACTTATAGTATTATGGTAAATGTTCAGGGTCCACTTAAGAGTGAGAACGTGATACTCTCTTCTTTGTTTCTGTGGTAAATCACTGGATATTAGTGACTCTTCATTTATGGTAGTTTCAATGGGCACCATGGTTGTTTCCATATGTTTGCTATTGTGAATAGTACTGCAATAAACATGCGTGTGCAGGTATCTTTTTTGCAGAATGCTTTGAGATCCTTCCGGAATATTCCTAGTAGGAGGATTGCTGGGTCATATGGAAGGTCAATTTTTAGTTCTTTCAGAAATCACCATACTGTTTTCCAAAGAGGTTGCACTAGTTTTAATTCCCATCAGCAGTGTAGAAGCGTTTCTTTTTCTCTGCATCCGGGTCAGCATCTGTTGTTGTTTTATTAATGATGGCCATTCTTACTGGGGTTAGGTGGTATCTCAATGTGGTTTTGATTTGCATTTCTCTGATGATTAGTGAGACTGAGCACTTTTTCATGTCTGTTGGTTGCCCATATATCTTCTGTAGAGAAGTGTCTATTCATGTCTTCTGCCCACTTTTTAATGGAGCTGTTAGTTTTTTTTTCCTTTTGGCTGGTTTGAGTTCCTTGTAGATCCTGGATGTTAGGCCCTTGCTAGATATATAGTTGACAAATTTTTTTTTTTTTCCCAGTCTGTGGGCTATCCTTCTGATCACTTGGTGGATTCTTTGGTTTTGCAGAAGCTTGGCAGTTTGATAAGGTCCCACTTGTCTATCTTATCTCTCGTGGCATGGACACATGGGGTTTTAATCAGGAATTGGTTGCCAGTTCCAATTTCTATAAGAATGTCTCCTGCATTTTCTAAGAGTCTTATAGTTTAGATCCTTGTTCCATTTAGAATTAATTTTTACCATTTACAGAATAGTTTCTTCTCTCCCCAGTGATTGTTGGCGGAGGCTTTGTCAAAGATTGAGAAAGGTTGAGAGATTGAGGGTTTTCTTCTGGAATCTTTATCATGATCCATTGGTCCATATGCCTGTTGTACCAATACCAGGCTGTTTTGATTATAATAGCCTTATAGTAAAGTTTACAATCTGGAAGTGTGATACCTCCCACTTTCTTTCTTTTGATAAGGATTGTTTTGGCTATTATGTTTCCATGTGAATTTCTGTATTGTCGTTTCCAGGACTGAGAATGATGTTGGTAATTTAATGGGTCTTGCATTGAATCTGCAGATTGCCTTTGGTAGGATGGACATCTTAACAAGTTAATTCTTCCTATTCATAAGCATCGAAGATTCTTCCAAGTGTTTGTGTCTTTTTTGATTTCTCTGAGCAGTGTTTTGTAGTTTTCCTCTTAAAGGTCATTCACTTCTCTGGTTAGGAAGATGTCAAAATATTTCATTTATTTTATGACTATTGTGAATGAGATTGTGTTTTTGTAGTAGATCACTGGGTATTATTGACTCTAAATACATCCATTTTGTTCTCTGCCTGTTTGTTGTTGTTGTATAAGTATGTGACTGTCTTTTACACATTTATTTTGTACCCCAAGACTTTGCCAAAGTTTTTTATCAGTGAAAGGAGGTTTTTTGACAGATTCTCTTGGATTTTTGAGGTATAGGATCATATCATCAGCAAAGAGGAATAACTTAACTTCTTCCTTTCCTATTTGGATAACCCTGAGTTCCTTCTCTATTCTAATTGCTCTTGCTAAGACTTCCAACACAATGTTGGACAGGAGGGGTGAGAGTGGGCGGCTTTATGTTTTCTCATTTTCAGGAGAAATACTTCCAGTTTCTGTCCATTTAGCAATATGCTAGCTGTGGGTTTATCAAAAATGGCACTTGCTCTTTTGAGGTATGTTTCTTCTATGCCTAAGTGTTCAAGGGTTTTTAACAAGAAGGGATGCTGAGTTTTATTGAAAGCCTTTTCTGCATCTAATGATTTAATCATGTGGTTCTTGTTTTTACATCTGTTGATGTATTTAATTACATTTATGTTCCCACAGATGTTGTACTAGCCCTGCTTCCCAGGGATGAAGCCAACTTGGTATGGTGGATGATTTTTGAGATACATGGTTGAGTCTGATTTTTGCTAGAATCTTGATGAGAATTTTTGCATCTGTGTTCATTAGGGATGTTCACCTGTAGTTCTCTTTTATTATTGGATCTTTACCCGGTTTGGGTATCAGTGTGATGTTAGCATTGTAAAATGATTTGAGGATAAATCCATCTTTCTCATTGCCTGGAATACTTTCTATAGGACTGGTATCAGTTCCTCCTTGTATATTTTATATAATTCTGCAGGAAAATGATGTGGTTCAAGGTTTTTTTGGTTTTTTGTAGGTAATTTTCTTACGATGGCATCTATTTCCTAGGTTGTTATTGGACTACATAGTGTCTCAATGTCTTCTTGTTTCAACCTTGGGAGGTTGTGTATTGTCAGAATGTCCTCCATTTCGTTTGGGTTATCAAATTTTTTTTCCACACTGGTGTGCATAGTAGTATCTGATAAGTTTTTATAATCCTTCAGGTCAGTTTGATTTGATCTTTTGCATTTATGATTTTGCTTATTTGAGCTTTGTCTTTCTCTCTCTCTCTTCTTTTTTTTTTTTTTTTTGGTTTGTCTGGCATGGGGTCCATCAATCTTGTTAATCCTTTTAAAGAACCAGCCTTTTATTTTGCCAATTTTTTCTATGATATTTTTGTCTTCTATGTCCCATATTTGGACTTTTACTTTGGTGATCTGGATTCTTCTGCTGATGTTAGGGTGTTGGTGGTCTTGTCTTTCCAGCTCCTTTAGGTGATTTGCTAGGCTGTTAATTTGTGATCTTTCCATTTTCTTTATGTGTTTTTGTAAAGATATAAATTTCCCTCTTAGAATTGATTTCATGGCACCTAGAGATTTTGGTAAGCTGTTTCTTCATTTTCATTTATTTCCAGGAATCGTTTAATTTCTCTTTTGATTTCTGTGTTAACCCAATAATCGTTTAGCATCATGCTGTTTAGTGTCCATGTCGTTGTGGGTTTGAGGGAAATTTTGTTGGTATTGATATTTATTTTTATTCCACTGTGGTCTGAAAAGTTGCATGGCAGTATTTCAATCTTATGAAATTTGTTTCTGCTTGATTTATAGCCAAGGATGTGATAGATCTTGGAGTACATTCCATGTAGTGATTAGTAGAATGTGTAGTCTGTGGTTGTAGGGTGAAGTGTTCTGTAGGTATCAACATATTTTTTTTTAAGTTCATTAGAAAGTTCTTCATAAGTGGAATTCTTAAATTTGGGAGGTATCTATATTAGTTGGTGGGTTTGTTAAAAAACTTGATCCCAATTCAAGTATGCCAGAAAATCTGAACTGAAACTTGAGAATTTGCATTTTTAACAAATTTCTAGGGGAACCTATTGTTAATGATGTAGGAAATATACATTGAGAACCACTTGGATAGCAATGGTGCAGTGGCCTAACTAGTCATTTAACAGTGTATTTTAGAAGCCATGGGAGAAGTCCAGGTATTGTGAATGCACAGTATCAAGCTGTTTGCTTCTGTTTTTGAAAACTTTCAAATAAATGTGATTGTTCATATTCAAAGTTTAATATAGATCGTAAAATTATTAGTACTGTGAAGCAGATTAATACATCTATCATCTTGCATAGTTACTTTATGTGACAAGAGTAGCTAAATATATACTTTTTAAAACAAAACATACCTAATACAATACACTTTTTATTAGCTTTAGTCTTCATGTTGTACTTAATCCACAGGTTAGTCTGGTGTATGAATTTCTTCAGCCGGGCTCGGTGGCTCAGCCTGTAATCCCACGCCTTTGGGAGGCTGAGGTGAGTGGATTGCCTGAGCCCACGGGTTCGAGACCCGCCTGGGCAGGAGACCTCATCTCTACAATAAATCAAAAAATCAGCCGGGCGTTGTAGCGCGTGCCTGTAATTCCAGCTACTTGGAAGGCTGAAGCGGAAGGATCGCCGGAGCTCAGCAGGTTGAGGCTGCGGTGGCCGGGAGCGGCCACTGCACTGCAGTCTGGGTGACTCCAACTCAAAAAAAAAAAAATTTCTTCATTAAAATTTTTGGTGTTATGATCATAAGACGTCTTATCTTACATTGGCTCATTTCAGGTTGCCAGCATGAGTGTCATGTATATATCATATTTTCCTTAGAAGTTAACCTCTAAGGTTCCTTAACCTCTAAAAAATGGAATTCACTCTACATAGTCTAGGCAGAAAATACATGATTTAAAGGTAATGAAGTGAATCAGAATTTTTGTGATGGCCAAACAAATATACTCAAAGATAAGCTTACAGGGGAATATACTCAAAGCCATAAGATTAAGTTGGCCGTGTGCTGTTCCATGCTGATGTGGCTGAACATGCTTGCCAAGATCAACCCAACCATATTGCATCATTAGCCTTCTTAAGATTATGATTTTTCTTCTCTCACAGTTCTATGAGTAGAATGAAATGAGTTTTCAGTTACTGTTTAAAGTCGCTTATGCATTTGCAGTCAGAAGTGATTGATATATCATCTAAAGGTTAAACAAGGCTGGATAAGCAAGATGCTTCACTCACATGTAAGCCAGTCCATGCTGGTTGTTGGCTAGAGTCATCTGGGGCTATGATTCAAATGCTTGCCCATGTCTTTCCCGTGATGTGTGTGCTTTGCATAGTTCTATGAATTTAAGAGAAAACAGGAAAAGAATGTATATAAGGCAGGAATATGAAGAAGTCCCCACTCCTCTAAAGGACAGTTATTAGATTTAGACAGTATTGCTTCCACCACATTCCCTTGATCACAGAGTCTGTTCAGATTCAAAAGGTGGAGTAGCAATATCATATTGCAAAGAAGCATGCAGAATTAGAATTCTTGCTGTGGCCATCTTTGGAATATTCAGGCTTCCAGATTGCTATTTGAAAATGGACAGATGGAGCATTTCTGCAGCTATCTCAATAAGCAAACATCCATATCACACACACACACACACACACACACACACACACACACACACACACACACACACATACTATATCTTCGTATTCAGTCAAAAATATTTTTCTCCTGACTTTAAATACTAAGATAATTTTATTTACCGTCTACTTACCTACAGAAGTCATACTTTGAGATCACTCATTGTGATAGAAATAGGATAGTGAAAAGCATTTGGCAATATTTAGCAAACTTTCATGATAGAAGAAAAACAAAACAAACAAACAAGCAAACAAACAAAAAACTTCTCAACAGGATAAGTATAGAGGGAATGTAACTCAACACAATAAAACCTTAAATGATAAGGCTATATAGCTAACATCATATTCAATGGTGACAAGTTGTAAGATTTTGTTTAAGATCAGAGACAAAACAAGGATGTCCACTTTCACCACTTCTTTCAACATATTTCTGGAAAGTTCTAGCCAGAACAATTAGGTAAGAGAATAAATAAAAGACATCTTAATAGAAGAAAAAAATGTGAAAATGTCTGTTTGCTGACATGTTCTTATGTACAGAAAACTATAAAGACTCCAACAAAAAGCAATTTTAACTGTTAAACAAATTCAATAAAGTTGCAAAATACAAAAATCAACATACAAAAATTAGTAGCATTTCTATACACTAATAGTAAGCTATTTAAAAGGAAATTAAGAAAATATCATTTATAATAACAATAAAAACTGAAATACTTCAGCATAAAATTAACTAATGAGGTGAAAAACTTGTATACTGAAAGCTAAAACACACTCATAAAAATGAAAGAAAACACAAATAAATAGAAAGATATTCCATGTTTATGACTTAGAAAAATTAATATTTTTTAAATGTCCATACTATCCAGCATGATCTACAAAATGCAGTGCAACCACTATCAAAATTCTAATGCAATTTTCACAGAAAAGGAAAAAAATTTCTTCTTTTTTTTCTTAAGAGAAACTTTTCTTTTTTGAGTTGGAGTCTCACTCTGTCGCCCAGGCTGTAACGCCATGGCACACTCACAGTCATCTCAGCATCCACCTGCTGGACTCCGGCAATCCTTCCACCTCAGCCTTCCAAGTATCCAGAACTACAGGCATGTGCTACCATGGCCAACTATCTTTTTTATTATTATTATTGCAGAAATGAGGTCTCTCCAAGTTGCCTGGACTGGTCTCCAACCCACGGGCTCAGGTAATCCACTTGCCTCGGCCCCTCCAAAGTGCTGGGATTATTACATGTTGAGCCACTGAGCCCGGCTTAAAAAAATTCTTCAATTTGTATAAAGCCACACACAAAAAAATTAAAATAGCCAAAAAATCTTGAACAAAACAAGCATTTCTCAAAAGAAGACATACAAATGCCAAAACGTTCTTGAAAAAAAGTGCTCAGGTTTTACTAGTCTTTAGGAGAATGCAAATTCAAATCTCAGTGAGAGATCACCTCACACCTGTTAGAATGACTTTTATCAAAAAGATTAAAAATAGAAAGTGATGCAGAGAAAAGGAAACTTTTGTACATTTTTGGTGAAATGTAAATTATTACAGACATTATGGAAAACAGTAGGACATTCCTCACAAAACTGAATAAGGAACGGCCATTCAGTAATCCCAATCCAGGGATTATACCAAAAGGAATTAAAGGAATTAAAATTATGCATCAAAGGGATTTATGCACTTCCATGTTCATTGCAGCATTATTTGCAATAAATATAGAATAGGATATAGAATCAACCTATGTGTTCATTATCAGATAAATAGAGAAAGAAAATGCAGTAGATATGCACAGTGGGGTATTATTAAGCATTAACAGGAAGAGCAAAATTCTGTTACTTGGGACAACATGGATGAATTTAGAGGACATTATGATAAGTGAAAGAAGCTCAGCATAGAAAGACTAATATTACATGATCTCACTTATAAGTGTGATATAATTTTTTTAAGTTATATTCATAGAAGTAGAGTATAGAATGATGATAACCAGAAGCCGTCTAGGGAGATGAGAAGGCAAATAGGGATATGCTGGTCAAAGGATCAAAGTTGCAGCTAGAGAGGAGGAATAGGCTTTGAGATTCATTACAGAGCAGAGTGACTATATTCAATAGTAATGTACTACACATTTCAAAATGACTTAGAGTACATTTCAATGTATCAGTACAAAAATGTTAAGTCAAGCTATAGATATGTTAATAAACTTGATTTCATTATTTTACATTGTATACATATATCAAAAAATCCTATGGTATGCCACAAACATTATGCAATTATAATTTGTCAATTAAAATGATTTTTCCAAAAAGAAATAGGAGTAAGATTGGGGTGGAGGGACAGATGTGGAACTTCCCCTTCTTCTAATCACAGATGAAGATTCAGAATCATCAACACAGGTTTTCATAGTAATGCTGTGTGATGATGTGTATGCTTGCCTGCTTTCTCTTTTGTCCTACATAGATTTTCTGGGAGTGGTTGTACTACAGACTAAGGGCAGACTGAACTGCCAAATTAATGTTCTGCTGTTTTGAATTCAAACCTTACAAAGTGAATTAACATAATTCCATTTGTTATGGCTGAACAGTGTTCCATTGTATGTATATAACACATTTTCTTTACCCATCCATCTGTTGATAGACTTTTAGGTTGATTTCATATTTTGACTCTTGTGAATAGTGCTGCAATGAAAATGAGAGTGCAGACATTCCTTTGACATGCTGACTTTAATTCTCTTGAGTGTATTCCCAAGAAGTGAGATTGCTGGAACATTTAGAAGTTCTATTTTTTGTTTTGTGAGGGATCTCCATATTGTTTCAAATAACAGCTGTGCTAATTTACATTCTCACCCACAGTGTATGAGGGATTAGTTTTCTCTGCATCTTCTCCAACACTAGTCTTTAATCTTTTTTATAAAAGCCATTTACAGGTGTGAGGTGACATATCACTTGAATTAGTAGATTTCCTTATTAATCTGGATATTCGATTTAGAATCAAAACTAAAGGATCCATTCACTCTGTAACTTTGCTTTTCAAAAGCAAGACTATTTTCACTTCAGAAAGAAAGTTGCGCTGGGCTCGGTGGCTCAGCCTGTAATCCCGCGCCTTTGGGAGGCTGAGGTGAGTGGATTGCCTGAGCCCGCAGGTTCGGATTGCCTGAGCCCGCAGGTTCGAGACCCGCCTGGGCAGGCGAGACCTCATCTCTACAATAAATCAAAAAATCAGCCGGGCGTGGTAGTGCAGCCTGCAGTTCCGGCTACTTGGAAGGCTGAGGCGGAAGGATTGCCGGAGCACAGCAGGTCGAGGCTGTGGTGACGGGGAGCGGCCACTGCACTCCAGTCTGGGGGACAGAGTGAGACTCCAACTCAAAAAAAAAAAAAAAGAAAGTTGTGCATAATGTCACCATCACAACTGTCCTTGTTGACCTTGACCTTGACTAAATTGCTCCACTTCCATCTGAAAAATCAGATGAGTGGGCCTGTCACTGTTGAGAATCTTTATAAACCCAGCTTTTCTGTGGTGTTGCTATGGAGTAGGACTGAAAGAATTCTAGAAAAAACTCAAGGTTCTTTCACACTTGACCACAGAAAGCATTTCATGGACACCGGCTAAGGTAACTGAGTTGAGATCACTGAGAACTCACTCAAAACCCAGAAGTTTCTTTGGTCTTTAGAAACTGCTTCCAAATTCCAGCATTGCAAAGAAGTTACTTCATTTCAATACTTTTTAAAATTATTTAATGCAATCATGAAAATGAATACAGATTTGTATATTGAGTTGTACCAAATGAAAACCATCTTACATCTTGAATTAAATTAAATGATATAAATATTGAGATTCTCATTTTGCTGTCTGCCCCTTCATAATTTACCATCACTTCTATGTAAATAACATACTCTACTAATCTAAAACTAACAATTTGAAAATATGAATGTGAAGTTTTAGGATCGTATTAGAGAATGGAATCTCTGAGTCTTAATATTCAGTGTAAACTTGTGCTTAATGTCTCTAATTTCAAAATGAAAGTGCTGTACTAACGTTCAATAAGATATGGCATCTTGAAGTCCGGGAATCCTAACATTTGACTTTTCAGAAAATGATTGTCTGGTCTTCTACTGAGACAGAGGACAGTTATTAGCACAATAAGCTCAGGGAAAAGAAATCTGCCTTAACTACTTTTAAAACTTTCAACCTTTGTTTACAGCCCTGCCTTCTTTTCTAACCTCCAGAGCACTGGTAAAACACAGTTAAAACACAGTTGCTTTTCAGTCTTTCCTAATGTCATTTTAGGCTCCAGCTTTCTAGAGTCTACTGATTTGGATATTACCCTATCAACTCTTTTCCACATTGCCTTGTATTTTCTGCTATTGTCTAGTATTTTGTAACAGGTCTTTGTGTATTTCTAACTTTAAAAAAATTGCTTTATGTATTTTAAAGAAATTTAAGGAAAAACAAATGCAAATTATACAATTGATTCTCCATTTTAAGTATTGTGTATGACATCCTCCCTTCTCTTACCCCAAATATAATTCAGAGTAACCAATTAGTGGACTGAATTACTGCTTAGATAAGATATTAATTTGGTTAAAAAATGCATATATATCAAATCAATACACCATATTAATATAATTAATTTATGTTTACTGTGTCAATGAATATAAACCATGAGATTATTTATCTGGTTATTTCAAATGGTAGATAGACTTATTTAAAGAAATAAAACTTCCAAAACATAAATATACATGTCACATATAAAGTGGTTGTTATGAAAGACTAAGGAGGGATTTTTCCATAGCGAGGAAAAGAAGTTATTCCAGAAGTTGTTAAATGAAGTCAGAACCATGATTCAGTGAGCTGACGGAAGTGAGAAAGCCTTTGAAGAAAGTTTGAAGACTGAATAGTGTTCATCTCATGAAGAAATCTATGAGGATTGCATTTTCATGAGAACAGAAGAGGTATAAAGAACAAAAAGATGAAAGAGAATGATGCATATGATGCTTTGTAAAAGACGTGGTCAGAATTTTTGGAACTGTGAACTTTTAATAGATGTTGTGATGGTGGCGTGAAGAGAGCAAATGACTTGACATTTAGGAATCCGAGGAGTGATGTTGACACTGCCAGTTGTATGAAGTTGGCCCAGTCATATATATATACATATATATATATTTTTTTTCCCCTTTAGGAAATCTGTACTTCCTGAACATCATTTTCAATTATGAGATTCTCCTGTATCACCTTCTAAATATATCTCAACTCCATTCTGTTGTTCTTTATTTTCACTTTCAGTTTCCAAGGTCAAGTCCTCCTCCTTGTTTCTTGGTCTACTGAAATATTACCTACAAACACAATTGGACTCCCTGCATCCAGTCTTGCCTTCTACATAACTGCTAGTAAAGCAACCTAAAGTATGCTTCTAACCATGTTACTTTCAAAATTAAATAAAATTTTTTAAAAAAGTTTTTTTGGTTGTTGGTGTTGTTTTAAGTTAAAAGCCATGCATGATATAGCAGAATCTCAGTGATCTGGCCACTGCTCTTGTCTTCATTCATGAGTGACTTTTTTTTCTACCTAGATTTTCTACACAGATTGTGGAGGATGCTACCACAGGACTTTATTAAAGCAGTCCCCTGTTATTAGAAAACTAGCCCACCTGTTTTTGGTCTACACAACCCCAACGCCTCCTTTTCTTTTTTTTAAGGCTTACCCCAGCATACCTTGGGTTCTCTCCTCTGCTCCTATTAAACCCTAGATATCTCTCTAATGATGCCATAAGCATATTTTTATTATCTCTTGTTGTGTCTATCTACATGATCAGATTTGCGGTCACCTGCAGGCAGGGATTATGTCCTTTCTTTATTTTTGTATCTATGACCCCTTTATGTTTTGTATCTGCAGCATAAGTAATCAATACATATTTGTTGAATAAATGCACAATTTTGTCTTTTTTCTTATCATTTGGAAGAAATGCCACATTCTCAATAATATGTTTGGTATCTTTTGTACATAGGTACTTTTTTTGTAAATATGTACAATTAAAGATACTTTTTTATTTTCATCAATTTGCTAAACTTCAGGGTTCTATACCCATAGGAAACATGCCAAAAATAAATTAATAAAACAGAAGCACTTATGGTAGTTGGTGCCAAATGTTAATAGGGCTTCCTTATTGGTTGTACCAATGTACAATAAAGTCTTTGTAGTAAAAGCTAACTTTGTTTTCCATGAAAGCTGTGTTGTACATTATACATAAAGACTCATTGGTTAATCTTTCTTTAATAATATAAAAATTATATCTACTGGTCAATTGTGGTAGCTCATGTCTCTAATCCCAGCACTTTGGGAAGCTGAGGTGGGAGGATTGCTTGAATCCAGGAGTTCAATACCAGCCTGGGCAACATAGTATGACTATGTTTTTACCAAAAGTAAAAATAAAAAATAAAAAAATAAAAGAATTAGTCAAGTGTGATGTCATGTGCTTGTAACTCCAAATAATCGAGAAGCTGAGGTGAAAGGATTAAATCTTCTGAGCCCAGGTGATCGATATTGCAGTAACTGAACTCCAGCCTTGGCAACAGAGTGACACCACTACCAAAATAATAATAACAAAATAATCCAAACACGTTATACCTGATGGAATTTTTATAAATTCAAAAGTGATTATCATTTGACAGTCAGTGAGTTCTAGTCTGCTAGTTTCTCACAGGTCATTTACCTCAACTCTAGATACTTGTAAATAGAATGTATTCAGGAAAACAGCAACAACATTTATTTGAGAAAGATTTAGCAAGCTAAATTTTACAAAATACCAATCTTAAATTCATAAGTAGAAATATTATAATTTGAGGATGTATACCATAGTCCTTCTCATCATAGGATGATATCGCTGTTCAACTTGTAGAAAAAAACCAAGCACAAACAGTCAGTGTCAAAGTTGTATACACAAAGGCAAAATCAAAATTTCAAAAATCAAATAAAACTCCTTCACAAATCACTAATTAAAAATAGCATGTGAGTTTAACAGAGATACATGTATTAAAATTATTATAAAATTCTACTCAATTTATTTTCTACAACACATGTCTTTAATGAGAAGAGGACAGGTCACAGACCTGTTCTCTTTGGCCACAGCTGATGTGTTTTCTGTCTATCACTGACTCTCAAAGGAAGCCAAACAAAATGGAAGAGAAAAAGTTTGGCAAGTAATGAGCAAAAACCAGACTTTAATTTGTCCCCATGATTCTTAATGCTCAGCTGGGGCATGTGGCTCATTATGCATGCATGAAAATATCTCACAGTTGTGTGAGCCACCAATACAATTGATATAGACAGCACAAGAGTTTGAGAGTCATAGGGCGATACTCCAGATTTCAAGTGTACCAGGACACACAAAATTGAAACACACTATTTTTGTGATAATTGAATTTTATTCAGTTTGGACCATAAAAAAATGAACCATAAGAGAATTGCTTCTAATTGCAATTCCAGAAAATGACTAAGAGAGGAAAAATCAGAAATACACACTATTTACATTAAGCAATCATCTGTGCCCACAATTTTATACATATGACATGTATTCCCTTATTTTAAGAAATAGAAATCTCTTCATAGCTAAATAATTAATCTTGTTAGAACACATAATTGTCGAGAAAAACGAAAGCTTTTTAGTGTTTTGTATCTCCAGGGCAGCTATCCCTAGGGACAATTTTAATATATGCCACTCTGAACTTTTATGCAAATAGCACCCATTCTAAAGTCAATGTTAAGAAAAGAATTGCTAAGTAAAGTTGTTTCTTGATTCATAAAATTAAAATCAGCTAAAGATAAATGTAAACTGGACTTTTTCAATGTTTGAACTGGTTTTGCCTAGTAATTTTATTTCCAAAGGTGAACATTGAAGTCTTGTTTTCATTGAGCTCAGTCATTTGCTATTTTTTTTTTAATACAGCTTAGAGTTACTCTGCCACATTCAACAACACTTTCTAAAGAATCTGTCTTTAAAAGTGACAGGTTAAGCAGCTACTGAGAGACTATTTTTCTCTACTAAGATAATTAAAATTCATGACACATCTTATTATCGATCCACACATACTTAAGTTAAATCAGATATAATTCAGAATTTCCATATGAAAAATTTGAGAACAACTGCTTCTTGGGTTATTTATTTTATTTTATTTTTTTGTCTGTTATTAACTCTTCACTTCCCCTCTTGCTCCCTGCATTACACTTTAAATGGTTACTAAAATACATAGACTAGTTACTAGGAAAATACCAAACAAGATCTTTTCATTACTACATAGAGAGTTCAGACAGACTCCAGTTTCAACAGAATTGTTCAGACATGAAGTATATGCTTTAACAAAATCTGTGGAATATTTATAAATAATACTCCTTCTGTTCTTGCATTTAGAGTTTTGTATAAATCCCTGGGAAATATAGAATGTTAATTAGATATATAATAAGTAATATTCATCAGAGAAAGTGAAAAGACCATTTAGCTCACTTTTTTCATTCTTAGAACCTCAGTAAGTAAAAACAAAATAATTCTATTTTTGAAATAAAATTAAATTTTACTCAACCTTTCATCATTGTTAATAAGCTACAGGCATCCAGGAATGAGGGGGAAAGGGGGAGAATAACACTAGAGGACCTCTTCTGAGACAGTATATTTATTTTTGTTTTATATTTTCTGAGTATGGTTCTAAAAATATGTGACTCTCGATATACACTGTAAATTAAGAAATAATTCACAATAATGGACTTGGAGGTATCACTTGATCAAATGTAGATATTCATCATGAAGAAATAATTACTCATTTTGGTAATTTGGTAAAGAGGTAAATAAATAATGAGCTTCCAAATAGATCTCTATTAACAATATATAACATATGAAGAGAACACTCCTTGATTCTCTCATGAAATTTTTATACAGCATGATAAGTAATATCATGCATTAAAAGAAAAATTCTACCACTAATTCTGAAGTAGAAATGAAGCAAGGTGTGTGTAACAGAGAATTATACACAAACCTCCTACAAGAACTTGGGAAATAGACATAGCCAGAGAAGATGTAATAAACTTGCTTAGGATTAGTATACCATATTCATGTGAAATCTCTTTTGATCAGTTCTATACAGCCTTGTAAAATCATGGGCTTTTATAGCACAATCTTCTTGTTATTAATTACTACATGACAAAGATTAGTTTGTCTTAATATGTGGGCTTTTGTCTGATTAAAATATTTGGTGTATATTGGTTTTGTGTACATTTTTATTCCTTGATTTTTTTTTAGTATTTTATATTTCATGCCTTTTATTTTTTATCATGGTCAAAAAAATAAGCAGATCAAAATTTGTGAACGTGGGCTTTACTGGGGAAAAAATGTAAAGTTTATGTATAGAATGTGCAAAATATTAGCACTCCTCATTGATTCTTGGGAAGAGCAAAACCCTGCCAAGAACAAACAAGTCATGGTTCAGCTTTAACTTTTAAAATGAACTTTTAAATATTCCAAAGAGGGGCTACCATCCTTTAAAACTTGCAAGAATAGAGCTGTCCATAACAGACTTTAAATATCGAAAGAAAATTTTGGTGAACTACTCATATTTTTACTTTAATCTACAGCATTAGTAAAGTGAAAAATATGAGAAAACAAAACAAAATAGTTTTCTCACACTTCTTAGGAGGTTCAAAAAGACCTTGTCTGGATTTCAAGCTGGGGGAAGAGGTAGAAAATCCTGAGAGAAGACAATAGAGGCTAAGGTGGTACCTGACCCCATGGATTGCTCCTCTTGGAAAGTCCAGGGATTTCAGGGGGATGAGACAGTGTAGGTAAGTTCTGTGGCTTCAGTCAGGAGACTCTTCCTTCGACTTTCTGTTTGGAACTTGAGGAAGAAACCACTTCATGATAGAATAGAGATGGTGTTGTGGCGTTTATAGACAGAGGACCTGAGAGAACACAGTACATGTTTGGCCCCATTATTCCTTTTCTGTCTCTCCAGTGCACTTGAGACACATCCATCAAAATTGCCATGGTTCTCAAAGGAGGCACATGTGTCTAAAAAATGAGAATTAGTACATTGCCAGAGAAGTGCTATATCATCATCCCAGGAGAGTCCATAGCCATAACCTGGACAACCTGGTCAGAAAAGATAGAGAGCACCCTTAATTCTTGAGGGGTAGCATATCATAGAGTCCGGGTGGAAGCATTACAGGCAGTCCTGACTCTGTGCTCTGATCTTATAGGAGAAAATAGGTCACCAGTTACTCTAGCCACGGGGCTACCTTTCTTTCTTTCTTTCTTTCTTTCTTTCTTTCTCTCTTTCTCTCTCTCTCTCTCTCTCTCTCTCTCTCTCTCTCTCTCTCTCTCTCTCTATCTCTTCTTTTCTTTCTTTTAAAGATGTGGGGTACAATTCAGGTTAAGTATAAAAATGTTCACTATGCAGGTACCCTTGTTGATGAGGTGTGTCCCTCTCTCCCCTGGCTGTTTCCCTCAACTACCAATCCCACCGCCCCCCACCTCAGCAGTTTCCCACTACTTCCAATCCCTTTCTTATAGTATTATAATTGTTAAAAGACTGCTTGTTTTTGTGATAGATCACTGAGTATAATAGATTCTAAATCCATCCAAGTTGCTGTGAAGTCCATATGTTTGTTCTTTATGGCTGTATAATATTCCATTGTGTATATGTACCACATTTTTAAAAATCCAGTACAGCTTCAATGGGCAGCATGTTTGGTTCCATGTTTTTGCTATTGAGAATAGATCTGCAACAAACATGCTTGTGCAGGTATCATTTTGGTAGAATGACTTGAGTTCCTCTGGGTATGTTCCCAATAGGTGGATTGCTGGGTCATATGTAAAGTCAATTTCTAGTTCTTTCAGAAATCACCATACTGTCTTCCAAACTGACAGAGGCCTAATATCTAGGATCTACAAGAAACTCAAACACTCCAAAAGAAAAAAAAACAAACATCCCCATTAAAAAATGGGCAAAAGACATGAACAGACACTTCTCAAAAGAAGATATACAGGAAGCCAGCAGACACATGAAAACGTGCTCAGCCTCACTCATCATCAGAGAAATGCATATCAAACCACACTGAGCTACCACCTAACCCCAGTAAGAAAGGTCATCATTAATAAGACAAACAACAACAGATGCTGATGAGGATGTAGAGAAAAAGGAATGCTTCTACACTGCTGGTGGAAATGCAAACTAGTGCAGCCGTGGACCTTTCAGCAGTGAGTCAGTGAGATCTGAGGGCACATTCAAAGCACCCGTAGGAAGACACACCTGAATGAGGCCTAGGAAAGACCACAAGACAGGACAAAGACAGGTAGCCAGGATGAGTGAAAATTTAAACAAAGAAAATCATGATTTGCCATCATGTTTAACTAGTCATTACATAAAGTTTCCAAGGTAAAATTTTGGATTGATATGAGTTATGTTTATTTGGACACATAAAATGTTTAGGCTAGAGTCTCTGACTGTCTCCACTAGGTGGTAACAAGGCAAGGTCCTGTACAGTGTCTGGTTTTGTTCACACCTTTATCTTTAGTCCCCAGTGTCTTTCTCTGCATTGGACACTAAATTCAACAAATACGTATGAGTTAAATAAATTAAATTAGACATTGTTCTAGATGGAGGAGATATAGCTGTGATTCAAACAGACACAAGGACTGAAAAAAACATCATAACTAAATCATTTCAAACTACTCATTCTACAGAGAAGAAAATCAAGACCTTACATGATGGGAACTTTGCCAATGTATCATTGCCAGTTTGTCATTGAGAAATGACTAGAATGTGAAACTTGATGCTGGATGGGGTGTGGCACAAACTTATGGGTTTTTTGTTTTGACCCTGGAATAATTTTTCAGAGCAGCTAGGAAAGTTTTTAAACAAAGTTTATTAGTGAGAAAAAGACAAAAGAAAGGGTGGGTGAAAGTTTTGTACCAGAAAGCCTTGGTACCGGCAGGTCTCTGGAAAAACAAAGACTGCCCTTTTACTCTTAACTAAGAAACTAGATATATTTTCACAATAACGGATATGCTAAAGAGGGTGGGACACAGGTAACCAATCTCTCTACTTCTGATGGGAGGAGAGGGAGGAAGGAAGGTCTTTTCCAGAATACAATGTCTTTCGCGGGAGACCTACCAGATGTTTCCAATTCACAAGTTTTATGAACTAAAAGTTGTTCTTACCATTTCTATGACTTTGACTAGTTAAGGGGTAGCATTCTGCCTTTCACCTTCAACAGGAAACCTGAAATATTTTTAAGTGATGATTATCCTAAACCATGACTTGAAAGGTTGGCTCTCTTATTCTTACATCTGACAGCGTTTTCTTTTGATTTGCTGAGGGGGGTGGGGTAGGCTGCCAGCTTGGCCTGTGGTAAAATGCAATAATAAAAAAAAATCTGAACACTTTCTAAAAACTGCCTACAGGAAATGTATCTATCTATGTCTAACCTCTGCTAGTTACCCTGCCTCAAGACCAACGTGTAATTCAATGATTATCCTTTGACTAATTAGCACCTCCTGAGGCAAATCAATTCTTATTTGCAACCTGGTGTGGTATGCCAAAATGAACTATCCTACCATAAAAACACAGCTAATTTTTCTCTTAGTGTGAACCAATTATACAATTTTTTAAATGTAAAATCCTAGTTGACACTAAAACAGTGTAGTGCAAACATTGTGTTTGAATTTTTTTCAACAAACACATGTTACTTAATTGAGTAAGAACTAGAAGCTTATGATAACATAAATTTAGGAGATAGTAGGATGCTACACAATATTTACTGAGTGTACAGTGTTTCTTATTGTCTCCCTCTCACTTAGACAAATTTACAGTATTATTTATGAAAACATATTTGTTCACTTTAAAAATTTATTAGAATATTCTCATAAATGATGCATTCTAACATTAATGAACAATGAAAAGCCTTTAGAATATATTTTAGGCTCTATATAATACATTTCATTATAGATACAAGCTAAGTAGAACTTGTCACCAACATTTTCATATCTAGTTACTGCAATATAAAATATTTCATAAAAGTAACAGCAAATATTTAGTATATTTTGCCTTCGGTTATTATTATGGAGACTAATTAGAAAGGTATTTAATAGTATGCAGTAAACATACCTTAGAATATAATAGGAATGAGACACAGTTTTTGTTTGTTTTCCTTTTTGTGACTTCTGAATATGTTAAATTTTTAGAGAAATATGCTAGGAGTGTGTTTTCTTAGAAAAATAAATACAGGGCAGGCTCAGTGGCTCAGCCTGTAATCCCAGCATTTTGAGAGGCTGAGGTGAGTGGATTTCCTGAGCCCACAGGTTCGAGACCCACCCAGGGAAATTGGTGAGACCTTGTCTCTACAATAAATAAATAAATAAATAAATAAATAAATAAATAAAATTAGCCCAGCGTGGTAGCGTGCACCTGTAGTTCCAGCTACTTGGAAGGTTGAGGTGGAAGGATCGCCGGAGCCCAGCAGGTCGAGGCTGTGGCGACAGAGTGAGACTCCAACTCAAAAAAAAAAAAGGAAGAAAAAGAAATTCATTATTTACTTAAAAGTAGCTATTTCCCCCACAAAGTTTATACTTCTGTGAATTATGACTTTTAAAATCTGCAGAATGACCATTCATTTCACTGAAAAAGAATGGAACAATTTAGAGTTCTCAAAAGATAGGGTAGAGTAAGCTTACACAGGAGAACAATAATGATGTTGAGCCATTAAAAAAAATAGTGTAATAACCACCTTCAAAATTAAATCACCTGGGACCAGGATTTAAGTGCTTAGAACATGTCGATTCTAATTGCGTCAAGACTGCCTAAAAATGGCCACATTAGACCTCTGAAAGTTGAAGATGTCTGAGAGCCAGAACTGCCTTTGACTTTTCAACAAGAATAATCCAACAATCGGTACAAATGAGACTTTCCCAGGTCTCCTGATGGAGACTATTCTTTCTTCAATTTTTCAGAAAATAGAGGAATGGAATGTGTGTTCACAATGGAGACTTTGGGAATTTATAAGTTATCAGGAATAAAGGCTACTCAAAGAATGTTCAAAAACCAAATGCAAGTTTGTTTATTAGGAAATGTTTGGCAAGGCATGCACAGAAGACTCTTAGGTCAGCCTTTTTTCTTCACTTGAAGAGCAAACTGCTTCATAACATAAAAGTGGCCACATTAGTCATAATGGACTGTTGAAATACGCAATAGAACAGCAACCCCCGGGCCTAGTATCTACAAAAGTGAGTACGTGTCACCCCACCATCGTGAAAGACATCTTGAGAAATATGTTCTATAAATGCTTCATACAGAGAAAACACATGTTTAAAGATCAGGATTAGGTAAAGATCTGTGATCCTAATAAGGAGAAAAAATGTTTATAGATAAGTGAGATACAAGTTTCATTTTAAGCTCATATCTTCATGTTTAAAGGACTCACACCGGAGAGAAATTCCATGAAAGATGATGATTGTGGCAAGAACTGCATTTAGTGTTTATGTCTTTGTGAACAACTTTATACAGGTCATTAGAGACTCTGTGAAGAGGGAAAACTTTATAAATACTTTATTTGGAAAAAGCGTTTTTCCTGCAAAAGCCACTTTTCAATCTCTAGACTGTTCAAAAAGGGAGAAACTTCATAAACACAACATACAAATAAATCTTTTCTTATGTTCCTACTCATAGTAATATAAAATCTTACATAAGCATACATTTTATGATAAACTAGAAAACAGAATGACATAACCACATGATTAAAGAAAACACTCATAACATTTTGATAGATACTTTCACATTTTAAACATTATAGTTATGTATTTGTTTTGCTGATATTTCTTTGTTAATAAGATTTGACAAAAAAATGGCAGTTACTTCTGTAATCACTTCAGTAGATTGCTTGTATTAAGCAAATTGATGACAATTATAGCCAATATTATTTATAATTTACAGTATTTCCTTATTAAACACAAAAAGAACTTGATGAACATTCTTTTGAGAAAATGCCCGTTAACCTGTTTAAATTTTACCCCTGTGGCCAGTGACTTATACATTCCTTTCAAGAAAAAAATACTTAACAATGTAGCAAGGAAGTATTTAAACTAAAGTGCCCATGTTTTTCCTAATGTTAGCTGATAACTAAAAGTAAACACACATTTCTTTATTTGTCAATTCGTAAGCTCTCTTATGAGGAATAAAATGTGATGGGGTGGATAAAAACACTGTGTCTCATTAACCCAGTATTTCAAACACTAAAAATTCTCAGTCTTGTGTTCTTCACATTTAGTTTCTTTACTGACGAGTTAAGATTTTTCTCATTTACTGAAAACTATATTTTTCCAAAAAAGACACTCATATAAATTTTGGTAGACAACTATTAGATCAGTTTTAAATGAACATGGATTATTTGTTTATGATGTATGATTATGATTATTATTATTTAGCTTTTACTTTTTATTTTAAAGAGGTAGGGTACGATTCAGGGTTAGGTATACAAATGTTCATTATGTAGGAACCCTTGTGGATGAAGTATGCCCCACCTCCCCAGGCAGACTCCCACTAATGCCAATCTCTCTTCCCTGACCCCCTTCCAGCAGTATCCCGCTACTGCCAATCCTTTTCTTATAGTATTACAATAATTGTTCAAGGTCTGCTTATGAGTGAGAACATGTGATACTCAGTTCTTTGATTCTATGAGAGATCACTCAGTATTATATCCATCAGGCTTGCTGTGAAGTTCATGCTTTTTTTTCCTTTATGACTGCATAATATTCCATAATGTATATGTACCACATTTTTTTTTTTAATCCAGTTCTCTTTTGACAGGCTGCATGGTTGGTTCCATGTTCCTGCTATTGTGAACAATGCTGAGATAAGCATACCTGTGCAGGTATCTTTTTTAAAGAGTAATTTGAGTTCTTCTGGGCATATTCCCAGTAGGGGGATTGTGGGGTCGTGTGGAAGGTCGATTTTTAGATCTTTTAGAAGTTGCCACACTGTTTTCCACAGAGGCTATACTAGTTGATATCTTACTTACAGTATAGAAGTGTTACTTTCGACACATCCTCTCCAGCATCTGTGGTTTTTTGAGTTATTGATGATAGCCATCCTGACAAGAGTTAGGTGGTATCTCAGTGTAGTTTTAATTTTCATTTCTTTGATGACTAGTGAGACTGAGCTTTTTTTCATATATCTGTTGGCTGCTCATATGTCTTCTTTTGAGAACTGTCTATTCATATCTTTTGCCCACTTTGTAATGGGGCTGGTTTTTTTTTATTTTTGGCACATTTGAGTTCCTTGTAGATCCTGGATGTTAGCGCTTTGTCAGACATACAATTGGCAAATATTTTTTCCCAGTCTGTGGGCTATCTCCCCACTCTCTTGAGGGCTTCTTTGGCTTTGCAGAAGCTTGTCAGTTTGATGAGGTCCCACTTGTCTATCTTACCTCTTATGACATGGGCACTTGGGGTTTTGATCAGGAATTTGTTGCCAGTTCCAATTTCCATGAGGGTGTCTCCTGCATTTTTTAAGGTTCTTCTAGTTTGAGGTTTCACATTTAGTTCTTTGATCCATTTAGAGTTGATTTTTGTGCATGGTGATAGGTAGGAATCTTGTTTTAATCTTCTGCATGTGGTCAGTCAGTTTTCCCCGTACCACTTACTGAATAGGTTCTCCTCTCCCCAGTCTTTAGAGGTGGAGGATGTGTCGAAGATGAGTTGGTCAAAAAATTGAAGTTTTCCTTCTGGAATCTCTATCCTCTTCCATTGGTCTATATGCCTGTTCTTGTGCCAATACCAGGGTGTCTTGACTATTGTAGCTTTATGATTGAGTTTAATATCTGGGAGTGTGATACCTCTTGCTTTTTTCTTTTTTCTTTTTTTTTTTTTTTGCTGAGGATTGTTTTGGCAATTTGTGGTCCTTTATGTTTCCATATGAATTCCTGTATTGTCATTTCCAGGTCTGAGAAGAATGCTGCTGGTAATTTTATGGGTATTGGGTTAAATCTGAAGAGTGTCCTGGGTAGGATAGACATCTTAACAATGTTGATTCTTTCAATCCATGAGCATAGAATATTTTTCCATTTGTTTGTGTCACTTTTGATTTCTTTGAGCAGTGTTTTGTAGTTTTCATTGTAAAAATCTTTCACATCTCTGGTTAGGAAGATGACAAGGTATTTGATTTATTTTCTGGCTATTGTGAATGGGATTGTGCTTTTTATTTGGGTTTCTATTTGTTTATTGTTGATGTATAGAAATATGACTGTTGGCCCGGTTCGGTGGCTCAGCCTGTAATCCCAGCACTTTGGGAGGCCAAGGCGAATGGATTGCCTGAGCCCACGGGTTCGAGACCAGCCAAGGCAACTTGGTGAGACATTGCTACAATAAAAACAGCCAGACATGGTAGCAGGCGCCTATAGCTCCGGTTACTTGGAAGGCTGAGGCGAAAGGATCACTGGAGCCCAGCGGGTCGAGGCTGCAGTGGCCAGGAGTGTGCCATTGCGCTCCAGTCTGGGCAACAGAGTGAGACTCCAACTCAAAAAAAGAAAAAAAAAAATGTGAGCGTTTATTGCATGTTGATTTTATACCCTGAGACTTTGCCAAATTCTTTTTCAGTGCAAGGAGGTTTTTGACAGATTCTCTTGGGTTTTCGAGCTATAGAATCATGTCATCTGCAAAGGGGGATAACTTGAATTCCTCTTTTCCTGTTTGGATACCGCTGATCGCCTTCTCTTGTCTGATTGCTCTACCTAGGTCTTCCAAAACCATGTTGAAAAGGAGGGATGAGAGTGAGCATCCTTGTCTTGTTCCAGTTTTTAGGGGAAATGGTCTCAATTTCTGTCTGTTTAGCAGTATTCTGGCTGTTGGTTTCTCGTAAATGGTTCTTACTGTTTTGAGGTAGAACATGGATTTTTTTTTAAATCATACAATAAAAAATTAGAAGTCTGCTTTTTAATAATAAAGGCAGTTGCCATTCAAAAGCATATTTCATCAGGTGCTATATCCCAATTGACTCTTTTTTTTTTCTTCTTTTTTTATTTTTTGGAAGTAAGATTTTGCTTTTGGTGATTAATCTGGAATTTAGTGGTGTGATTATAGCTCACTACAGCCTTGATCTCCTGGGTTTAAGGAAGCCTCTCACCTCAGTCTCCCGAATAACTGGGACTATAGACATGTACCACCACACCCAGTTTGTTATTGTTGTTATTGTTGTTGTTGTTGTTTAACACTTGGTAGAGACAGGGTCTCACTATGTTGCCAAGGCTGGTCACAAACTTCTGAACTCAAGAAATCCTTCCACCTGGACCTCCCAAAGAGCTGAGATTAGCAGTGTGAGATTACCACTGCACCCAGCCCCAACTGACTCAATTATTAAAATAACACTGGGAAACACCCATTTTCAAAAGGAGAAATCTAAGCCTTGGAGAAAGCAAACAACTCAAACCAAGTATCAGAGCTAGGAACTGGCAAAGTCAGCATTGAAATTATGTTCTTTCTTATACAAAAGCCCACTTTTCTTACTATGATTAAGCTTGTTTGTAACTTGCTGATAGAATGTTTTAAATCTTGAGAACTGCTAAAGAAAATTATTCCAGTCGAGTTAGTTTTCCCAAAATGTCTCTCAAAGAGGGAAATGTGACTTTAAGCGGTTTTTCGTTTTTTTTTCTAATTTTTTATTAATCAATATTTTTTATTATGATTTTGTGGGGTACAGTTAAGGGTTAGGTGTACAATCACGTTTCATTCAGGCACCCTGTTGATAAGAGGTGTTTCCCCATCCCCAGACAGATATTTGCGACTGTTAATCCCATCCCCTTCCCCATAGTTTCCCAGTACCGTCAGTCATTTTCTTATAGTATTATATTGGATGTTCAAGGTCCATTATATGAGTGAGAACATGTGATACTCGGATCTTTGTTTCTGTGAGAGGTCACTCAGTATTACAGACTCTAGTTCCATCCAGGTTGCTGTGAAGTTCATGATTTTGTTCTTTTTTATGGCTGTGTAGTAGTCCATCGTGTATATGTACCAGATTTTTTTAATCCAGTTCTCTTTTGATGGGCAGCATGGTTGTTTCCAGGTTCTTGCTATTGTGAACAGCGCTGCGATAAACATACGTGTGCAGGTATCTTTTTTATAGAGTGATTTGAGTTCTTCAGGGTATATTCCCAGTAGGGGGATTACGGGGTCATATGGAAGGTTGATTTTTAGAGCTTTTAGGAATCGCCACACTGCTTTCCACAGAGGTTGCACTAGTTTACACTCCCACCAACAGCGTAGAAGTATTCCCTTTTCACCACACCCTCTCCAGCAGCTGTTATTTTTTGAGTTGTTGATAATTGCCATTCTGACTGGAGTTAGGTGGTATCTCAGTGTGGTTTTGATTTGCATCTCCCTGATGATTAGTGAGGTTGAACGTTTTTTCATTTGTTTGTTGGTTGCTTGGATGTCTTCTTTCATGAAATGTGTATTCATATCTTTTGCCCATTTTATAATGGGGTTGTTTGTTTTTTTTCTTTTCAGCACATTTGAGTTCCTTGTAGATCCAGGATATTAAGGCTTTGTCAGACCTGGAGTTGGCAAATACTTTTTCCCAGTCTGTAGGCTGTCTCCCTGCTCCCTTGATGGTTTCTTTGACTTTGCAGAAGCTTGTCAGTTTAATAAGGTCCCACTTATCTATCTTCTCTCTTATGACCTGTGGGTTTCGGGTTTTGTTCAGGAATTGGATGCCGGTTCCGATTTCCATGAGGGTATTTCCTTCCTTTTCTAAGGTTCTTATGGTTTGAGGTTTTACATTTAGGTCTCTGATCCATTTGGAGTTTACCTTTGTGCATGGGGATAGATAAGGGTCCTGTTTCAATCTTCTGCATATGGTCAGTCAGTTTTCCCAGCACCATTTACAGAATAGGTTCTCCTCTCCCCAGTGGTAGGTGGTGGGGGCTTTGTCGAAGATGAGTTGGTTGAGAAATTGAGGTTTTTAAGCAGTTTTTCTTGTGTGTTTTTAAAGTTATAAATTCCTCAAACAGAGAATTACCTTTTCTGTGGTTTATCAAATAATATATCTTTGTCACTGGTGAAATGTTTTAAATATGAGTGAATGACATGTAGCATTTAAGTAAGACAAAAACATCACATTCATCCAATGCTAATGCTGGCCATTCAATTAAGAGGATATGCTCTTTCCCTCTCTTCTTTCAGCTTAACAAGTGTCCATGTACCCAAATGGTTTACTGTAATACTACCAAACACGTCATGAAAACTTTTATTTAAAGTAGGGTTTTATTACCTTTAAGTCTACTATATATTCTGGCAATTTATTCTGACACTCATTGAAATAGGCCTTTTATATTACTCTATATTCTCCATCGCTAAAGGAGCTTACTAATTTTTTTTTCTGCATCGAGTTGCACCCTCTCCTCACCTTTGAAAAACCCACATTTCTACATTTGAATGTGTTGCTGAAAGGGTTTGTCATTACTTAGATGGTTCACTATCTTGCTACATCTCGCCAGCAATCTTGTTCTCCTGCAGCTATTTCTTTCTCAGGGGTCCATTTTGATGCTCAGTGCTGTTTTCAGGGAGTAATATTGTGCACATTCTCTTTCTTAGCAACTCCTCCAATCAAGAGTCATTTTTATTTGTCTGTATTCCTTCTGTGCACATTGATATTAAAGATATGAAAACCGTCTTTCATCTCTGCAGCTTGTGCCTCACTTTGTGTGGCATGTTTGAAGTCTGAATTGTGTCCTCCCAAAACCCATGTGTTGATACCCTGACCCACAGTACCTCAGGTTGTGACTATATTTGGAAATACAGTTTTTAAAGAGATGATTAACTTAAAGTGAAGATGATGGAGTGGGCACCAATTCAGTGTGACTGGTGTCCATACAAGGAGAATAAATCAGAGCACAGTCAGGTACAGACAGAAGTTCATGTGAGAAGGCAACCATCTGCAAGTCAAGAAGGGAGACCTCAGAAGAAAACAACCCTGTGAAACTTGATAGAAAATATATTTCTATTGTTTATGTCACCTAATTCGTGCTATTTTGTTATGGCAGCCCAAGCTGACTAGTATAGTCTCTAGAGGATTATGTTGGCCCTAACAGTCCTAAATGCTGGGAACTACACACTACCCTGGTTTCCACAAGCTAGTGATAACTGCATCACGAAGCTCCTTCCAGGTACAGCCTCTTTACTTATTTAGGAGGCAACACATTCCCTCTCAGGTTGTTTTATGATCTGACGCTCATTATCCTCCAGTGGAGATAAGGGGAGGCAGGGCAGATCCTGAAGGAGTACTTATAGTTTTGTAAGACAGAAACATTGCAAAACACATTGCTTTCTTTTATTTTTCTTTCTTTCTTTTTCTTTCTTTCTTCTTTCTTTCTTTCTTTCTTTCTTTCTTTCTTTCTTTCTTTCTTTCTTTCTTTCCTTCTTTCTTTCTTTCTTTCTTTTTGAGTTGGAGTCTCACTACATTACCCAGGCTGGAGTGCTGTGGCACACTCACGGCCACCCCAGGGTCAATTTGCTGGACTCTGGCGATCCTTCCGCCTCAGCCTTACATGTCGCTGGAACTACAGGCATGCGCTACCATGCCCTGCTACTTTTTTGATATAGTGTAGAGACAAGTTCTTACATGTTTTCAAACATGTGAGACATTGAGCAGAAGACTTTAGTAGGTGGAAATGGGGTCATTCTGCAGACTCATCAAGTCCAGGGGGATTTGGAGGTTCAGGGTTCTTTAGTACTTCAACCCAAATGCTTCCTTCCTTCCTTCCCAGGTTTTAGGATCTTATTCCTTCCCATTCAGGCTCCTGATTTTGGCATAGCGAATTGCCACCTTTGATAAATCAGTGGTCCACACCTATCTCCACCTAGCCCCAGGAACCAAAGATATGCCTTATGTCACTAACAATTAGTTTGCATTTTCTACTACTGTGTATAAATGGAATCATATATTATAACTCTTTCATTGGCTTCTCTCACTAAGCACACTGATTTCAAAATTGGTCCACACTGTTACATGTATTAGCAGTTTGTTATGTCTATTGCTACACAGTATTATATTGCATGGAAACAACACATTTTTAGAATCTATTTACTAGTTGATACATATTTTGTTTTCTGGTTTCAGTTTGGAGTGATGAATATAAATATTGGTATACAGATATTTTATATAAGGAATTATAGAAGACTTCCTCCCTCTGTGTGTGTGTGTGTGTGTGTGTGTGTGTGTGTGTGTGTACTTCTAATGTTCTATTTTAAAAGATTCATACTCTTACATCTTGAAATCAGAAACTTTTTTGTAAAAAGAAATATATGAGGACATTTACAACCATTGGCTCTTTAAAATGTGAGAAATGCAGTGCTTTTTTCTCTGTGAATCTAACTTTTCAAAAGAGAAAACTTATTTTCAGTTATGCTGTTTGGATGTTTTACCTATCTTCTATTAGGCAATTAGTATTATCTTTAAAGTTATCATAGGCCGGGCTCAGTGGCTCAGCCTGTAATCTCATGCCTTTGGGAGGCTGAGGTGAATGGATTGGCTGAGCCCGTGGGTTCGAGACCCGCCTGGGCAGGCAAGACCTCATCTCTAAAATAAATCAAAAAATTAGCCAGGCATGCTAGCGCATGCCTGTAGTTCCAGCTACTTGGAAGGCTGAGGTGGAAGGATCGCTGGAGCCTAGCAGGTCGAGGCTGTGGTGGCCAGGAGCGGCCACTGCACTCCAGTCTGGGTGACAGAGTGAGACTCCAACTCAAAAAAATAAAAATAAAAATGAAAACTAAAAAAAATAAAGTTATCATAATAATCTCATGGGTTGAAACTTTAGATTATAATGCTGAAGGTTTTCCAAGCAATAAGTAAATTAGGGCATATAATTTAGAGATATGTCATATATAAACCTTTTGTTAGGTTGGTGTATGGTGCCATGGGAAAGATACAAAGAATTACACAAAGAGTGGATTAGAAAAAGTTTATTTAGAAAGTAGATCAACGAAAAATGTGGATGCAACTCTCCAAGATTGGAGAGGGGGTCAGAAGTTTAAGAAATGTTTGGCAGTGAATGCTTGAGTTTGAAAGCGTTTAAAGCTTCTCTTTTAGTGGGGGCAGGAAAGCATACTTGGGTGAAATAATGCAGGTACTGTCACCATGGTGATGGAATGGTGGTTTATGTCATGTTGCTCACAAAGGGCTAGTCACAAAAAATTAGGTCATCTTTGCCCTTCAAGCCTGGATGACAAATCCTTTGGATAAAAGTGTAATTAGAACAAAGGATGCTTGAGGGGTTAGAAAACCATTATTAGTAACTATCTCCAGGAAACTAGTTTTGTTTCTTATTTAACGATTGTAAGGTAGGTTGAGGTAAGCTGCAGAAAAAGCATGATAGAGCTAAGCAATGTTAAAATGGCTGCCGCTCTGACTAAAGTTACTCTATATTGGCTTTGCACTGTTTCACTTTTTGACTGAAAATTTTTTTTTGATATTTAAAACATAAATGAGGTAAAAAAATATATATTAAGTCCCATTTGATTTTATTATTCAATATCTTGCTTTGATTTTTAAAATATTAGTTTAATTACATGGGATAAGGATAATATATGCAATTAAGTCTAAACAACATAATACCAACTTTTACTAAGGTTATTTCCGGGATTCCTTAGTAACATACGTATTGTTTGGTTAAAGATATGAAATTTTTTCCTGGATTTTCAAAATTTATTGAAAAAATTCATTCTATGGCAAAATGAATAAAACATCACTGGGAAACAATATACTGCCTTCAAGAGACCCATTTCACTAGAAAGGACATACACAGACTCAAAGTAAGAGGATGGGAAACAAATTTTCAGGTGAATGGAACACAAAAGAAAGGAGGAGTTGCAATCCTAATTTCAGACAAAATACCATTTAAGCTATCAAAAATTTAAAAAGATAGAGGGCCACTACATAATGATAAAAGGTTCACTCCTCCAACAAGAAATATCTATCATAAACATATATGCACCCAACATAGGTGCACCAACTTTCATAAAGCAACTTCTAGGAAAACTGAAGAAAGATATTGACTCTATTCATAACTGGAACTTTAATACCCCACTTACAACCCTAGACAGATCATCAGGACAAAAAATCAGCAATGAGATCCAGAACCTCAATGTGACTCTTGACCAAATGTACTTAATTGATACCTATAGAACACTTCATCCAAAGACCACAGAATACACATTCTACTCATCACCGCATGGAACGTATTCTAAGATCAACCACATACTTGGCCATAAAACAAGCATAAGCAAATTTTAAAAAACTGAAATTTTACCATGCACTTTCTCAGACCACAGTGGAATAAAAATAAACATTAACACCAACAAGGTCCCCCCAAAGCCCACAAAGACGTGGACACTAAACAGCATGATTGCTAAACAACTCCTGGGTCAATGATGAAATCAAAACAGAGATTAAAAGATACCTGGAAACAAATGAAAATGAAGAAACATCTTACCAAAATCTCTGGGATGCCATGAAAACTGTAGTAAGAGGGCAATTTATATCCCTACAAACACACATGAAGAAAATGGAAGGATCACATATTAACAGCCTAGCAAGCCACCTAAGGAAGCTGGAAAAGCAAGACCACAAAAACCCTAATTTCAGCAGAAGAATCAAGATCACTAAAATAAAAGCCCAAATCCAGGACATAGAAGACAAAAAGACAATACAAAAAATCAATGAAACAAAAAGCTGGTTCTTCGAAAAGATAAACAAGATCGATGGTCCCCTAGCTAGACTGACCAAGAAAAAAGAGAAAACACCTAAATAAGCACAATTAGAAACACAAAAGATGAAGTCACATCTGACCCTGAAGAAATACAAGAAATCATTAGAGACTACTATGTACACTTGTATGGAAACAAACTTGAAAACCTCAAGGAAATGGAGGACTTTCTGACATTACACAACCTGCCTAGGTTGAAACAAGAAGAAATTGAGACCCTAAATAGTCCAATAACAATCAAGGAAATCAACTATGTAATAAGAAAACTACCTACAAAAAAAAGCACTGGCTCAGATGGCTTTCCAGTAGAAGTCCACAAGACATTTAAGGAGGAGCTGATACCAATCCTACTGAAAGTATTCCAGGTGATTGAAAAAGATGGAACTCTCCCCAC